>NW_026558562.1:0-157831 GCF_026930045.1 Uloborus diversus | reverse complement strand
CAAAAGAGAAAAATTAAAAAAAAAAGAAGAAGAAATTTCAAATTAGAAACTAAAAGTATACATTGAAGATTTTCGTTCAGGCTGGGACTCGAACCCAGGGCCACTCGCTTGGAAGCCTAACACTCTAGCCATTAGTCTATGGGAGCTCTGTCGGTGGGAGTTTTAAATATAATAAAAACAAAAAATGCACCTTGGTAATTGTTTATTTAAACACTTTGAAATCTTCGTGTCGAAAAATTAAACTGACTCAGAATTTTCTTCCCTACATAAATAAGCAATAATTGCAAAGGAAAGAAATTGAAAAAAAAAAGAATTTTCAAATTAGAAAAGAAATATACACATTGAAGATATTCGCTCCGGCTTGGACTCGAACCCAGGCCACTCGCTTGGAAGACCAGCGGTCTAACCATTAGGCTATCGGAGTTCTGTCGAGCGGAGTCTTACTGCCTGACTGATACTGCCTGACTGACAGACTGACTCACTGACTGACTGATACTGACTGACTGACTCACTGACTGACCGAGACTGACTGACTAACTGCCTGACTGACTGAGACTGGATTGACTGACTGACTGACTGACTGACTGACTAACTGACTGACTGAGACTGACTGACTGACTGCTTGACTCTCTGACTGGCTATTTCACTGACTGACTGAATGACTAAATGACTGACTGACACTGACTGACTGACTGCTTGACTACCTGACTGACTGCTTGACTGACTAACTGACTGGACAGGACTGACCGACTGACTGACTGACAGACTGACTGAATAAGGATGACTGACAGACTGACTGAATAAGGCTGACTGACTGACTGACAGACTGACTGAATAAGGCTGACCGACTGACTGACTGCCTGACTGACTGACTGACTGAATGACTGATTGACTGACTGACCGAGACTGACTGACTGACTGACTGAGACTGGACTGGACTGACTGACTGACTGACTGACTGAGACTGACTGACTGCTTTAGTGACTAACTGAATGCACAGGACTGACCGACTGACTGACTGACTGACTGCCTGACTGACTGACTGAGACTAAATGACTGACTGCTTGACTGACTGGCTGAAGGACTAACTGACTGACTGAGTGACTGACTGACTGGACTGACTGACTGAGACTTAATGACTGAGTGCTTGACTGATTGACTGTCAGACTGACTGACTGACTTCGCAAAGGGAAAAATAAAAAAAAAAGAATTATAAAATTAGAAAAAAATATTTGCATTTAAGATTTCCTTTCCGGCTGGGATTTGAACCCAGGGCGACACTCATGGAAGCCCAACGCTCTCGCCAATATACTATCGGATATCTGTTGATCGGTGTCTTAATTATAATAAAAACAAAAAATGCACCTTAGTAATTATTGATCTAAAATCTTTGAAATCTAAAGGTCGAATGATTAAACTGGCTCAGAATTTTCTTCCGTACATAAATAATCCATATTTGCAAAAGAAAGAAATTGAAAAAAAAAGAATCTTCAAATTAGAAGAGAAATATATACATGGAAGATTTTCGTTCCGGCCGGGACTCGAACCCAGTACCACGCGCATGGAAGCCAACGGTCTAGCCATTAGGCTATCGGAGCTCTGTCGATGGAAGTCTTAAATATAATAAAAACAAAGAATGCACCTAGGTAATTATTGATTCAAACACTTTGAAATTTACAGGTCGAATAATTAAACTGACTCAGAATTTTTCTCCCTACATAAATAATCAATATTCGCAAAAGAGAAAAATTAAAAAGAAAAGAAGAAGAAATTTCAAATTAGAAACTAAAAGTATACATTGAAGATTTTCGTTCAGGCTTGGACTCGAACCCAGGGCCACTCGCTTGGAAGCCTAACACTCTAGCCATTAGTCTATGGGAGCTCTGTCGGTGGGAGTTTTAAATATAATAAAAACAAAAAATGCACCTTGGTAATTGTTTATTTAAACACTTTGAAATCTTCGTGTCGAAAAATTAAACTGACTCAGAATTTTCTTCCCTACATAAATAATCAATAATTGCAAAGGAAAGAAATTGAAAAAAAAAAGAATTTTCAAATTAGAAAAGAAATATATACATTGAAGATATTCGCTCCGGCTGGGACTCGAACCCAGGCCACTCACTTGGAAGACCAGCGGTCTAGCCATTAGGCTATCGGAGTTCTGTCGAGCGGAGTCTTACTGCCTGACTGATACTGCCTGACTGACAGACTGACTCACTGACTGACTGATACTGACTGACTGACTCACTGACTGACCGAGACTGACTGACTAACTGCCTGACTGACTGAGACTGGACTGACTGACTGACTGACTGACTGACTGACTAACTGACTGACTGAGACTGACTGACTGACTGCTTGACTCTCTGACTGGCTATTTCACTGACTGACTGAATGACTAAATGACTGACTGACACTGACTGACTGACTGCTTGACTACCTGACTGACTGCTTGACTGACTAACTGATTGGACAGGACTGACCGACTGACTGACTGACAGACTGACTGAATAAGGATGACTGACAGACTGACTGAATAAGGCTGACCGACTGACTGACTGCCTGACTGACTGACTGACTGAATGACTGACTGACTGAGACTAAATGACTGACTGCTTGACTGACTGGCTGAAGGACTAACTGACTGACTGAGTGACTGACTGACTGGACTGACTGACTGAGACTGAATGACTGAGTGCTTGACTGATTGACTGTCAGACTGACTGACTGACTTCGCAAAAGGGAAAAATAAAAAAAAAGAATTATAAAAAAACATTTGCATTTAAGATTTCCTTTCCGGCTGGGATTTGAACCCAGGGCGACACTCATGGAAGCCCAACGCTCTCGCCAATATACTATCGGATCTCTGTTGATCGGTGTCTTAATTATAATAAAAACAAAAAATGCACCTTAGTAATTATTGATCTAAAATCTTTGAAATCTAAAGGTCGAATGATTAAACTGACTCAGAATTTTCTTCCGTACATAAATAATCCATATTTGCAAAAGAAAGAAATTGAAAAAAAAAGAATCTTCAAATTAGAAGAGAAATATATACATGGAAGATTTTCGTTCCGGCCGAGACTCGAACCCAGTACCACGCGCTTGGGACCCAACGGTCTAGCCATTAGCTATCGGAGCTCTTTCGATGGAAGTCTTAAATATAATAAAAACAAAAAATGCACCTTGGTAATTATTGATTCAAACACTTTGAAATTTACAGGTCGAATAATTAACCTGACTCAGAATTTTTCTCCCTACATAAATAATCAATATTCGCAAAAGAGGAAAATTAAAAAAAAAAAGAAGAAGAAATTTCAAATTAGAAACTAAAAGTATACATTGAAGATTTTCGTTCAGGCTGGGACTCGAACCCAGGGCCACTCGCTTGGAAGCCTAACACTCTAGCCATTAGTCTATGGGAGCTCTGTCGGTGGGAGTTTTAAATATAATAAAAACAAAAAATGCACCTTGGTAATTGTTTATTTAAACACTTTGAAATCTTTGTGTCGAAAAATTAAACTGACTCAGAATTTTCTTCCCTACATAAATAATCAATAATTGCAAAGGAAAGAAATTGAAAAAAAAAGCATTTTCAAATTAGAAAAGAAATATATACATTGAAGATATTCGCTCCGGCTGGGACTCGAACCCAGGCCACTCGCTTGGAAGACCAGCGGTCTAGCCATTAGGCTATCGGAGTTCTGTCGAGCGGAGTCTTACTGCCTGACTGATACTGCCTGACTGACAGACTGACTCACTGACTGACTGATACTGACTGACTGACTCACTGACTGACCGAGACTGACTGACTAACTGCCTGACTGACTGAGACTGGACTGACTGACTGACTGACTAACTGACTGACTGAGACTGACTGACTGACTGCTTGACTCTCTGACTGGCTATTTCACTGACTGACTGAATGACTAAATGACTGACTGACACTGACTGACTGACTGCTTGACTACCTGACTGACTGCTTGACTGACTAACTGACTGGACAGGACTGACCGACTGACTGACTGACAGACTGACTGAATAAGGATGACTGACAGACTGACTGAATAAGGCTGACTGACTGACTGACTGACAGCCTGACTGAATAAGGCTGACCGACTGACTGACTGCCTGACTGACTGACTGACTGAATGACTGACTGACTGACTGACCGAGACTGACTGACTGACTGACTGAGACTGGACTGGACTGACTGACTGACTGACTGACTGACTGAGACTGACTGACTGCTTTAGTGACTAACTGACTGCACAGGACTGACCGACTGACTGACTGAGACTGGACTGGACTGACTGACTGACTGACTGACTGACTGAGACTGACTGACTGCTTTAGTGACTAACTGACTGCACAGGACTGACCGACTGACTGACTGACTGACTGCCTGACTGACTGACTGACTGAATGACTGACTGACTGAGACTAAATGACTGACTGCTTGACTGACTGGCTGAAGGACTAACTGACTGACTGAGTGACTGACTGACTGGACTGACTGACTGAGACTGAATGACTGAGTGCTTGACTGATTGACTGTCAGACTGACTGACAGACTTCGCAAAAGGGGAAAATAAAAAAAAAAGAATTATAAAATTAGAAAAAAATATTTGCATTTAAGATTTCCTTTCCGGCCGGGACTCGAACCCAGTACCACGCGCTAGGAACCCAACGGTCTAGCCATTAGGCTATCGTAGCTCTGTCGATGGAAGTCTTAAATATAATAAAAACAAAAAATGCACCTTGGTAATTATTGATTCAAACACTTTGAAATTTACAGGTCGAATAATTAAACTGACTCAGAATTTTTCTCCCTACATAAATAATCAATATTCGCAAAAGAGAAAAATTAAAAAAAAAGAAGAAGAAATTTCAAATTAGAAACTAAAAGTATACATTGAAGATTTTCGTTCAGGCTGGGACTCGAACCCAGGGCCACTCGCTTGGAAGCCTAACACTCTAGCCATTAGTCTATAGGAGCTCTGTCGGTGGGAGTTTTAAATATAATAAAAACAAAAAATGCACCTTGGTAATTGTTTATATAAACACTTTGAAATCTTCGTGTCGAAAAATTAAACTGACTCAGAATTTTCTTCCCTACATAAATAATCAATAATTGCAAAGGAAAGAAATTGAAAAAAAAGGAATTTTCAAATTAGAAAAGAAATATATACATTGAAGATATTCGCTCCGGCTGGGACTCGAACCCAGGCCACTCACTTGGAAGACCAACGGTCTAGCCATTAGGCTATCGGAGTTTTGTCGAGCGGAGTCTTACTGCCTGACTGATACTGCCTGACTGACAGACTGACTCACTGACTGACTGATACTGACTGACTGACTCACTGACTGACCGAGACTGACTGACTAACTGCCTGACTGACTGAGACTGGACTGACTGACTGACTGACTGACTGACTGACTAACTGACTGACTGAGACTGACTGACTGACTGCTTGACTCTCTGACTGGCTATTTCACTGACTGACTGAATGACTAAATGACTGACTGACACTGACTGACTGACTGCTTGACTACCTGACTGACTGCTTGACTGACTAACTGATTGGACAGGACTGACCGACTGACTGACTGAAAGACTGACTGAATAAGGATGACTGACAGACTGACTGAATAGGGCTGACTGACTGACAGACTGACTGAATAAGGCTGACCGACTGACTGACTGCCTGACTGACTGAATGACTGACTGACTGACTGACCGAGACTGACTGACTGACTGAGACTGGACTGGACTGACTGACTGACTGACTGACTGAGACTGACTGACTGCTTTAGTGACTAACTGACTGCACAGGACTGACCGACTGACTGACTGACTGACTGCCTGACTGACTGACTGACTGAATGACTGACTGACTGAGACTAAATGACTGACTGCTTGACTGACTGGCTGAAGGACTAACTGACTGACTGAGTGACTGACTGACTGGACTGACGGACTGAGACTGAATGACTGAGTGCTTGACTGATTGACTGTCAGACTGACTGACTGACTTCGCAAAAGGGAAAAATAAAAAAAAAAGAATTATAAAATTAGAAAAAAATATTTGCATTTAAGATTTCCTTTCCGGCTGGGATTTGAACCCAGGGCGACACTCATGGAAGCCCAACGCTCTCGCCAATATACTATCGGATCTCTGTTGATCGGTGTCTTAATTATAATAAAAACAAAAAATGCACCTTAGTAATTATTGATCTAAAATCTTTGAAATCTAAAGGTCGAATGATTAAACTGACTCAGAATTTTCTTCCGTACATAAATAATCCATATTTGCAAAAGAAAGAAATTGAAAAAAAAAGAATCTTCAAATTAGAAGAGAAATATATACATGGAAGATTTTCGTTCCGGCCGGGACTCGAACCCAGTACCACGCGCTTATAACCCAACGGACTAGCCATTAGGCTATCGGAGCTCTGTCGATGGAAGTCTAAAATATAATAAAAACAAAAAATGCACCTTGGTAATTATTGATTCAAACACTTTGAAATTTACAGGTCGAATAATTAAACTGACTCAGAATTTTTCTCCCTACATAAATAATCAATATTCGCAAAAGAGAAAAATTAAAAAAAAAAGAAGAAGAAATTTCAAATTAGAAACTAAAAGTATACATTGAAGATTTTCGTTCAGGCTGGGACTCGAACCCAGGGCCACTCGCTTGGAAGCCTAAGACTCTAGCCATTAGTCTATAGGAGCTCTGTCGGTGGGAGTTTTAAATATAATAAAAACAAAAAATGCACCTTGGTAATTGTTTATTTAAACACTTTGAAATCTTCGTGTCGAAAAATTAAACTGACTCAGAATCTTCTTCCCTACATAAATAATCAATAATTGCAAAGGAAAGAAATTGAAAAAAAAAGGAATTTTCAGATTAGAAAAGAAATATATACATTGAAGATATTCGCTCCGGCTGGGACTCGAACCCAGGCCACTCACTTGGAAGACCAGCGGTCTAGCCATTAGGCTATCGGAGTTCTGTCGAGCGGAGTCTTACTGCCTGACTGATACTGCCTGACTGACAGACTGACTCACTGACTGACTGATACTGACTGACTGACTCACTGACTGACCGAGACTGACTGACTAACTGCCTGACTGACTGAGACTGGACTGACTGACTGACTGACTGACTGACTGACTGACTAACTGACTGACTGAGACTGACTGACTGACTGCTTGACTCTCTGACTGGCTATTTCACTGACTGACTGAATGACTAAATGACTGACTGACACTGACTGACTGACTGCTTGACTACCTGACTGACTGCTTGACTGACTAACTGATTGGACAGGACTGACCGACTGACTGACTGACAGACTGACTGAATAAGGATGACTGACAGACTGACTGAATAAGGCTGACTGACTGACTGACTGACAGACTGACTGAATAAGGCTGACCGACTGACTGACTGCCTGACTGACTGACTGACTGAATGACTGACTGACTGACTGACCGAGACTGACTGACTGACTGACTGAGACTGGACTGGACTGACTGACTGACTGACTGACTGAGACTGACTGACTGCTTTAGTGACTAACTGACTGCACAGGACTGACCGACTGACTGACTGACTAACTGCCTGACTGACTGCACAGGACTGACCGACTGACTGACTGACTGACTGCCTTACTGACTGACTGACTGAATGACTGACTGACTGAGACTAAATGACTGACTGCTTGACTGACTGGCTGAAGGACTAACTGACTGACTGAGTGACTGACTGACTGGACTGACTGACTGAGACTGAATGACTGAGTGCTTGACTGATTGACTGTCAGACTGACTGACTGACTTCGCAAAAGGGAAAAATAAAAAAAAAAAAGAATTATAAAAAAACATTTGCATTTAAGATTTCCTTTCCGGCTGGGATTTGAACCCAGGGCGACACTCATGGAAGCCCAACGCTCTCGCCAATATACTATCGGATCTCTGTTGATCGGTGTCTTAATTATAATAAAAACAAAAAATGCACCTTAGTAATTATTGATCTAAAATCTTTGAAATCTAAAGGTCGAATGATTAAACTGACTCAGAATTTTCTTCCGTACATAAATAATCCATATTTGCAAAAGAAAGAAATTGAAAAAAAAAAGAATCTTCAAATTAGAAGAGAAATATATACATGGAAGATTTTCGTTCCGGCCGAGACTCGAACCCAGTACCACGCGCTTGGGACCCAACGGTCTAGCCATTAGCTATCGGAGCTCTTTCGATGGAAGTCTTAAATATAATAAAAACAAAAAATGCACCTTGGTAATTATTGATTCAAACACTTTGAAATTTACAGGTCGAATAATTAAACTGACTCAGAATTTTTCTCCCTACATAAATAATCAATATTCGCAAAAGAGAAAAATTAAAAAAAAAAAAGAAGAAGAAATTTCAAATTAGAAACTAAAAGTATACATTGAAGATTTCCGTTCAGGCTGGGACTCGAACCCAGGGCCACTCGCTTGGAAGCCTAACACTCTAGCCATTAGTCTATGGGAGCTCTGTCGGTGGGAGTTTTAAATATAATAAAAACAAAAAATGCACCTTGGTAATTGTTTATTTAAACACTTTGAAATCTTCGTGTCGAAAAATTAAACTGACTCAGAATTTTCTTCCCTACATAAATAATCAATAATTGCAAAGGAAAGAAATTGAAAAAAAAAGCATTTTCAAATTAGAAAAGAAATATATACATTGAAGATATTCGCTCCGGCTGGGACTCGAACCCAGGCCACTCGCTTGGAAGACCAGCGGTCTAGCCATTAGGCTATCGGAGTTCTGTCGAGCGGAGTCTTACTGCCTGACTGATACTGCCTGACTGACAGACTGACTCACTGACTGACTGATACTCACTGACTGACTCACTGACTGACCGAGACTGACTGACTAACTGCCTGACTGACTGAGACTGGACTGACTGACTGACTGACTGACTGACTGACTAACTGACTGACTGAGACTGACTGACTGACTGCTTGACTCTCTGACTGGCTATTTCACTGACTGACTGAATGACTAAATGATTGACTGACACTGACTGACTGACTGCTTGACTACCTGACTGACTGCTTGACTGACTAACTGACTGGACAGGACTGACCGACTGACTGACTGACAGACTGACTGAATAAGGATGACTGACAGACTGACTGAATAAGGCTGACTGACTGACTGACTGACAGCCTGACTGAATAAGGCTGACCGACTGACTGACTGCCTGACTGACTGACTGACTGAATGACTGACTGACTGACTGACCGAGACTGACTGACTGACTGACTGAGACTGGACTGGACTGACTGACTGACTGACTGACTGACTGAGACTGACTGACTGCTTTAGTGACTAACTGACTGCACAGGACTGACCGACTGACTGACTGAGACTGGACTGGACTGACTGACTGACTGACTGACTGACTGAGACTGACTGACTGCTTTAGTGACTAACTGACTGCACAGGACTGACCGACTGACTGACTGACTGACTGCCTGACTGACTGACTGACTGAATGACTGACTGACTGAGACTAAATGACTGACTGCTTGACTGACTGGCTGAAGGACTAACTGACTGACTGAGTGACTGACTGACTGGACTGACTGACTGAGACTGAATGACTGAGTGCTTGACTGATTGACTGTCAGACTGACTGACTGACTTCGCAAAAGGGAAAAATAAAAAAAAAGAATTATAAAAAAATATTTGCATTTAAGATTTCCTTTCCGGCCGGGACTCGAACCCAGTACCACGCGCTAGGAACCCAACGGTCTAGCCATTAGGCTATCGGAGCTCTGTCGATGGAAGTCTTAAATATAATAAAAACAAAAAATGCACCTTAATAATTATTGATTCAAACACTTTGAAATTTACAGGTCGAATAATTAAACTGACTCAGAACTTTTCTCCCTACATAAATAATCAATATTCGCAAAAGAGAAAAATTAAAAAAAAAAAGAAGAAGAAATTTCAAATTAGAAACTAAAAGTATACATTGAAGATTTTCGTTCAGGCTGGGACTCGAACCCAGGGCCACTCGCTTGGAAGCCTACCACTCTAGCCATTAGTCTATGGGAGCTCTGTCGGTGGGAGTTTTAAATATAATAAAAACAAAAAATGTACCTTGGTAATTGTTTATTTAAACACTTTGAAATCTTCGTGTCGAAAAATTAAACTGACTCAGAATTTTCTTCCCTACATAAATAATCAATAATTGCAAAGGAAAGAAATTGAAAAAAAAAGGAATTTTCAAATTAGAAAAGAAATATATACATTGAAGATATTCGCTCCGGCTGGGACTCGAAACCAGGCCACTCGCTTGGAAGACCAGCGGTCTAGCCATTAGGCTATCGGAGTTCTGTCGAGCGGAGTCTTACTGCCTGACTGATACTGCCTGACTGACAGACTGACTCACTGACTGACTGACTGAGACTGGACTGACTGACTGACTGACTGACTGACTGACTAACTGACTGACTGAGACTGACTGACTGACTGCTTGACTCTCTGACTGGCTATTTCACTGACTGACTGAATGACTAAATGACTGACTGACACTGACTGACTGACTGCTTGACTACCTGACTGACTGCTTGACTGACTAACTGACTGGACAGGACTGACCGACTGACTGACTGACAGACTGACTGAATAAGGATGACTGACAGACTGACTGAATAAGGCTGACTGACTGACTGACTGACAGACTGACTGAATAAGGCTGACTGACTGACTGACTGACTGCCTGACTGAATGACTGACTGAATGACTGACTGACTGACTGAGACTGGACTGGACTGACTGACTGACTGACTGACTGAGACTGACTGACTGCTTTAGTGACTAACTGACTGCACAGGACTGACCGACTGACTGACTGACTGACTGCCTGACTGACTGACTGACTGAATGACTGACTGACTGAGACTAAATGACTGACTGCTTGACTGACTGGCTGAAGGACTAACTGACTGACTGAGTGACTGACTGACTGGACTGACTGACTGAGACTGAATGACTGAGTGCTTGACTGATTGACTGTCAGACTGACTGACTGACTTCGCAAAAGGGAAAAATAAAAAAAAAGAATTATAAAATTAGAAAAAAATATTTGCATTTAAGATTTCCTTTCCGGCTGGGATTTGAACCCAGGGCGACACTCATGGAAGCCCAACGCTCTCGCCAATATACTATCGGATCTCTGTTGATCGGTGTCTTAATTATAATAAAAACAAAAAATGCACCTTAGTAATTATTGATCTAAAATCTTTGAAATCTGAAGGTCGAATGATTAAACTGACTCAGAATTTTCTTCCGTACATAAATAATCCATATTTGCAAAAGAAAGAAATTGAAAAAAAAAGAATCTTCAAATTAGAAGAGAAATATATACATGGAAGATTTTCGTTCCGGCCGGGACTCGAACCCAGTACCACGCGCTTGGAACCCAACGGTCTAGCCATTAGGCTATCGGAGCTCTGTCGATGGAAGTCTTAAATATAATAAAAACTAAAAATGCACCTTGGTAATTATTGATTCAAACTCTTTGAAATTTACAGGTCGAATAATTAAACTGACTCAGAATTTTTCTCCCTACATAAATAATCAATATTCGCAAAAGAGAAAAATTAAAAAAAAAGAAGAAGAAATTTCAAATTAGAAACTAAAAGTATACATTGAAGATTTTCGTTCAGGCTGGGACTCGAACCCAGGGCCACTCGCTTGGAAACCTAACACTCTAGCCATTAGTCTATGGGAGCTCTGTCGGTGGGAGTTTTAAATATAATAAAAACAAAAAATGCACCTTGGTAATTGTTTATTTAAACACTTTGAAATCTTCGTGTCGAAAAATTTAACTGACTCAGAATTTTCTTCCCTACATAAATAATCAATAATTGCAAAGGAAAGAAATTGAAAAAAAAAAGAATTTTCAAATTAGAAAAGAAATATATACATTGAATATATTCGCTCCGGCTGGGACTCGAACCCAGGCCACTCGCTTGGAAGACCAGCGGTCTAGCCATTAGGCTATCGGAGTTCTGTCGAAAGGAGTCTTACTGCCTGACTGATACTGCCTGACTGACAGACTGACTCACTGACTGACTGATACTGACTGACTGACTCACTGACTGACCGAGACTGACTGACTAACTGCCTGACTGACTGAGACTGGACTGACTGACTGACTGACTGACTGACTGATTGACTAACTGACTGACTGAGACTGACTGACTGACTGCTTGACTCTCTGACTGGCTATTTCACTGACTGACTGAATGACTAAATGACTGACTGACACTGACTGACTGACTGCTTGACTACCTGACTGACTGCTTGACTGACTAACTGACTGGACAGGACTGACCGACTGACTGACTGACAGACTGACTGAATAAGGATGACTGACAGACTGACTGAATTAGGCTGACTGACTGACTGACTGACAGACTGACTGAATAAGGCTGACCGACTGACTGACTGCCTGACTGACTGACTGACCGAGACTGACTGACTGACTGACTGAGACTGGACTGGACTGACTGACTGACCGACTGACTGAGACTGACTGACTGCTTTAGTGACTAACTGACTGCACAGGACTGACCGACTGACTGACTGACTGACTGACTGACTGACTGACTGACTGAATGACTGACTGACTGAGACTAAATGACTGACTGCTTGACTGACTGGCTGAAGGACTAACTGACTGACTGAGTGACTGACTGACTGGACTGACTGACTGAGACTGAATGACTGAGTGCTTGACTGATTGACTGTCAGACTGACTGACTGACTTCGCAAAAGGGAAAAATAAAAAAAAAAGAATTATAAAATTAGAAAAAAATATTTGCATTTAAGATTTCCTTTCCGGCCGGGACTCGAACCCAGTACCACGCGCTAGGAACCCAACGGTCTAGCCATTAGGCTATCGGAGCTCTGTCGATGGAAGTCTTAAATATAATAAAAACAAAAAATGCACCTTGGTAATTATTGATTCAAACACTTTGAAATTTACAGGTCGAATAATTAAACTGACTCAGAATTTTTCTCCCTACATAAATAATCAATATTCGCAAAAGAGAAAAATTAAAAAAAAAAAGAAGAAGAAATTTCAAATTAGAAACTAAAAGTATACATTGAAGATTTTCGTTCAGGCTGGGACTCGAACCCAGGGCCACTCGCTTCGGAAGCTTAACACTCTAGCCATTAGTCTATGGGAGCTCTGTCGGTGGGAGTTTTAAATATAATAAAAACAAAAAATGCACCTTGGTAATTGTTTATTTAAACACTTTGAAATCTTCGTGTCGAAAAATTAAACTGACTCAGAATTTTCTTCCCTACATAAATAATCAATAATTGCAAAGGAAAGAAATTGAAAAAAAAAAGAATTTTCAAATTAGAAAAGAAATATATACATTGAAGATATTCGCTCCGGCTGGGACTCGAACCCAGGCCACTCGCTTGGAAGACCAGCGGTCTAGCCATTAGGCTATCGGAGTTCTGTCGAGCGGAGTCTTACTGCCTGACTGATACTGCCTGACTGACAGACTGACTCACTGACTGACTGATACTGACTGACTGACTCACTGACTGACCGAGACTGACTGACTAACTGCCTGACTGACTGAGACTGGACTGACTGACTGCCTGACTGACTGAGACTGGACTGACTGATTGACTGACTGACTGACTGACTAACTGACTGACTGAGACTGACTGACTGACTGCTTGACTCTCTGACTGGCTATTTCACTGACTGACTGAATGACTAAATGACTGACTGACACTGACTGACTGACTGCTTGACTACCTGACTGACTGCTTGACTGACTAACTGACTGGACAGGACTGACCGACTGACTGACTGACAGACTGACTGAATAAGGATGACTGACAGACTGACTGAATAAGGCTGACTGACTGACTGACTGACAGACTGACTGAATAAGGCTGACCGACTGACTGACTGCCTGACTGACTGACTGACTGAATGACTGACTGACTGACTGACCGAGACTGACTGACTGACTGACTGAGACTGGACTGGACTGGACTGGACTGACTGACTGACTGACTGACTGAGACTGACTGACTGCTTTAATGACTAACTGACTGCACAGGACTGACCGACTGACTGACTGACTGACTGCCTGACTGACTGACTGACTGAATGACTGACTGACTGAGACTAAATCACTGACTGCTTGACTGACTGGCTGAAGGACTAACTGACTGACTGAGTGACTGACTGACTGGACTGACTGACTGAGACTGAATGACTGAGTGCTTGACTGATTGACTGTCAGACTGACTGACTGACTTCGCAAAAGGGAAAAATAAAAAAAAAAGAATTATAAAATTAGAAAAAAATATTTGCATTTAAGATTTCCTTTCCGGCCGGGACTCGAACCCAGTACCACGCGCTAGGAACCCAACGGTCTAGCCATTAGGCTATCGGAGCTCTGTCGATGGAAGTCTTAAATATAATAAAAACAAAAAATGCACCTTGGTAATTATTGATTCAAACACTTTGAAATTTACAGGTCGAATAATTAAACTGACTCAGAATTTTTCTCCCTACATAAATAATCAATATTCGCAAAAGAGAAAAATTAAAAAAAAAAAAGAAGAAGAAATTTCAAATTAAAAACTAAAAGTATACATTGAAGATATTCGTTCAGGCTGGGACTCGAACCCAGGGCCACTCGCTTGGAAGCCTAACACTCTAGCCATTAGTCTATGGGAGCTCTGTCGGTGGGAGTTTTAAATATAATAAAAACAAAAAATGCACCTTGGTAATTGTTTATTTAAACACTTTGAAATCTTCGTGTCGAAAAATTAAACTGACTCAGAATTTTCTTCCCTACATAAATAATCAATAATTGCAAAGGAAAGAAATTGAAAAAAAAAAAGAATTTTCAAATTAGAAAAGAAATATATACATTTAAGATATTCGCTCCGGCTGGGACTCGAACCCAGGCCACTCGCTTGGAAGACCAGCGGTCTAGCCATTAGGCTATCGGAGTTCTGTCGAGCGGAGTCTTACTGCCTGACTGATACTGCCTGACTGACAGACTGACTCACTGACTGACTGACTGAGACTGGACTGACTCACTGACTGACCGAGACTGACTGAATAACTGCCTGACTGACTGAGACTGGACTGACTGACTGCCTGACTGACTGAGACTGGACTGACTGACTGACTGACTGACTGACTGACTAACTGACTGACTGAGACTGACTGACTGACTGCTTGACTCTCTGACTGGCTATTTCACTGTTTGACTGAATGACTAAATGACTGACTGACACTGACTGACTGACTGCTTGACTACCTGACTGACTGCTTGACTGACTAACTGACTGGACAGGACTGACTGACTGACTGACTGACAGACTGACTGAATAAGGATGACTGACAGACTAACTGAATAAGGCTGACTGACTGACTGACAGACTGACTGAATAAGGCTGACCGACTGACTGACTGCCTGACTGACTGACTGACTGAATGACTGACTGACTGACTGACCGAGACTGACTGACTGACTGACTGAGATTGGACTGGACTGGACTGACTGACTGACTGACTGACTGAGACTGACTGACTGCTTTAATGACTAACTGACTGCACAGGACTGACCGACTGACTGACTGACTGACTGCCTGACTGACTGACTGACTGAATGACTGACTGACTGAGACTAAATGACTGACTGCTTGACTGACTGGCTGAAGGACTAACTGACTGACTGAGTGACTGACTGACTGGACTGACTGACTGAGACTGAATGACTGAGTGCTTGACTGATTGACTGTCAGACTGACTGACTGACTTCGCAAAAGGGAAAAATAAAAAAAAAGAATTATAAAATTAGAAAAAAATATTTGCATTTAAGATTTCCTTTCCGGCCGGGACTCGAACCCAGTACCACGCGCTAGGAACCCAACGGTCTAGCCATTAGGCTATCGGAGCTCTGTCGATGGAAGTCTTAAATATAATAAAAACAAAAAATGCACCTTGGTAATTATTGATTCAAACACTTTGAAATTTACAGGTCGAATAATTAAACTGACTCAGAATTTTTCTCCCTACATAAATAATCAATATTCGCAAAAGAGAAAAATTAAAAAAAAAAAGAAGAAGAAATTTCAAATTAGAAACTAAAAGTATACATTGAAGATTTTCGTTCAGGCTGGGACTCGAACCCAGGGCCACTCGCTTGGAAGCCTAACACTCTAGCCATTAGTCTATGGGAGCTCTGTCGGTGGGAGTTTTAAATATAATAAAAACAAAAAATGCACCTTGGTAATTGTTTATTTAAACACTTTGAAATCTTCGTGTCGAAAAATTAAACTGACTCAGAATTTTCTTCCCTACATAAATAATCAATAATTGCAAAGGAAAGAAATTGAAAAAAAAGAATTTTTAAATTAGAAAAGAAATATATACATTGAAGATATTCGCTCCGGCTGGGACTCGAACCCAGGCCACTCGCTTGGAAGACCAGCGGTCTAGCCATTAGGCTATCGGAGTTCTGTCGAGCGGAGTCTTACTGCCTGACTGATACTGCCTGACTGACAGACTGACTCACTGACTGACTGATACTGACTGACTGACTCACTGACTGACCGAGACTGACTGACTAACTGCCTGACTGACTGAGACTGGACTGACTGACTGCCTGACTGACTGAGACTGGACTGACTGACTGACTGACTGACTGACTGACTAACTGACTGACTGAAACTGACTGACTGACTGCTTGACTCTCTGACTGGCTATTTCACTGACTGACTGACTGACTGCTTGACTACCTGACTGACTGCTTGACTGACTAACTGACTGGACAGGACTGACCGACTGACTGACTGACAGACTGACTGAATAAGGATGACTGACAGACTGACTGAATAAGGCTGACTGACTGACTGACTGACAGACTGACTGAATAAGGCTGACCGACTGACTGACTGCCTGACTGACTGACTGACTGAATGACTGACTGACTGACTGACCGAGACTGACTGACTGACTGACTGAGACTGGACTGGACTGGACTGACTGACTGACTGACTGACTGAGACTGACTGACTGCTTTAATGACTAACTGACTGCACAGGACTGACCGACTGACTGACTGACTGACTGCCTGACTGACTGACTGACTGAATGACTGACTGACTGAGACTAAATGACTGACTGCATGACTGACTGGCTGAAGGACTAACTGTCTGACTGAGTGACTGACTGACTGGACTGACTGACTGAGACTGAATGACTGAGTGCTTGACTGATTGACTGTCAGACTGACTGACTGACTTCGCAAAAGGGAAAAATAAAAAAAAAGAATTATAAAATTAGAAAAAAATATTTGCATTTAAGATTTCCATTCCGGCTGGGATTTGAACCCAGGGCGACACTCATGGAAGCCCAACGCTCTCGCCAATATACTATCGGATCTCTGTTGATCGGTGTCTTAATTATAATAAAAACAAAAAATGCACCTTAGTAATTATTGATCTAAAATCTTTGAAATCTGAAGGTCGAATGATTAAACTGACTCAGAATTTTCTTCCGTACATAAATAATCCATATTTGCAAAAGAAAGAAATTGAAAAAAAAAAGAATCTTCAAATTAGAAGAGAAATATATACATGGAAGATTTTCGTTCCGGCCGGGACTCGAACCCAGTACCACGCGCTTGGAACCCAACGGTCTAGCCATTAGGCTATCGGAGCTCTGTCGATGGAAGTCTTAAATATAATAAAAACTAAAAATGCACCTTGGTAATTATTGATTCAAACTCTTTGAAATTTACAGGTCGAATAATTAAACTGACTCAGAATTTTTCTCCCTACATAAATAATCAATATTCGCAAAAGAGAAAAATTTAAAAAAAAAGAAGAAGAAATTTCAAATTAGAAACTAAAAGTATACATTGAAGATTTTCGTTCAGGCTGGGACTCGAACCCAGGGCCACTCGCTTGGAAACCTAACACTCTAGCCATTAGTCTATGGGAGCTCTGTCGGTGGGAGTTTTAAATATAATAAAAACAAAAAATGCACCTTGGTAATTGTTTATTTAAACACTTTGAAATCTTCGTGTCGAAAAATTTAACTGACTCAGAATTTTCTTCCCTACATAAATAATCAATAATTGCAAAGGAAAGAAATTGAAAAAAAAAAGAATTTTCAAATTAGAAAAGAAATATATACATTGAAGATATTCGCTCCGGCTGGGACTCGAACCCAGGCCACTCGCTTGGAAGACCAGCGGTCTAGCCATTAGGCTATCGGAGTTCTGTCGAGCGGAGTCTTACTGCCTGACTGATACTGCCTGACTGACAGACTGACTCACTGACTGACTGATACTGACTGACTGACTCACTGACTGACCGAGACTGACTGACTAACTGCCTGACTGACTGAGACTGGACTGACTGACTGACTGACTGACTGACTGATTGACTAACTGACTGACTGAGACTGACTGAGACTGACTGACTGACTGCTTGACTCTCTGACTGGCTATTTCACTGACTGACTGAATGACTAAATGACTGACTGACACTGACTGACTGACTGCTTGACTACCTGACTGACTGCTTGACTGACTAACTGACTGGACAGGACTGACCGACTGACTGACTGACAGACTGACTGAATAAGGATGACTGACAGACTGACTGAATAAGGCTGACTGACTGACTGACTGACAGACTGACTGAATAAGGCTGACCGACTGACTGACTGCCTGACTGACTGACTGACCGAGACTGACTGACTGACTGACTGAGACTGGACTGGACTGACTGACTGACCGACTGACTGAGACTGACTGACTGCTTTAGTGACTAACTGACTGCACAGGACTGACCGACTGACTGACTGACTGACTGCCTGACTGACTGACTGACTGAATGACTGACTGACTGAGACTAAATGACTGACTGCTTGACTGACTGGCTGAAGGACTAACTGACTGACTGAGTGACTGACTGACTGGACTGACTGACTGAGACTGAATGACTGAGTGCTTGACTGATTGACTGTCAGACTGACTGACTGACTTCGCAAAAGGGAAAAATAAAAAAAAAAGAATTATAAAATTAGAAAAAAATATTTGCATTTAAGATTTCCTTTCCGGCCGGGACTCGAACCCAGTACCACGCGCTAGGAACCCAACGGTCTAGCCATTAGGCTATCGGAGCTCTGTCGATGGAAGTCTTAAATATAATAAAAACAAAAAATGCACCTTGGTAATTATTGATTCAAACACTTTGAAATTTACAGGTCGAATAATTAAACTGACTCAGAATTTTTCTCCCTACATAAATAATCAATATTCGCAAAGGAGAAAAATTAAAAAAAAAAGAAGAAGAAATTTCAAATTAGAAACTAAAAGTATACATTGAAGATTTTCGTTCAGGCTGGGACTCGAACCCAGGGGCACTCGCTTGGAAGCCTAACACTCTAGCCATTAGTCTATGGGAGCTCTGTCGGTGGGAGTTTTAAATATAATAAAAACAAAAAATGCACCTTGGTAATTGTTTATTTAAACACTTTGAAATCTTCGTGTCGAAAAATTAAACTGACTCAGAATTTTCTTCCCTACATAAACAATCAATAATTGCAAAGGAAAGAAATTGAAAAAAAAAGAATTTTCAAATTAGAAAAGAAATATATACATTGAAGATATTCGCTCCGGCTGGGACTCGAACCCAGGCCACTCGCTTGGAAGACCAGCGGTCTAGCCATTAGGCTATCGGAGTTCTGTCGAGCGGAGTCTTACTGCCTGACTAATACTGCCTGACTGACAGACTGACTCACTGACTGACTGATACTGACTGACTGACTCACTGACTGACCGAGACTGACTGACTAACTGCCTGACTGACTGAGACTGGACTGACTGACTGACTGACTGACTGACTGACTGACTAACTGACTGACTGAGACTGACTGACTGACTGCTTGACTCTCTGACTGGCTATTTCACTGACTGACTGAATGACTAAATGACTGACTGACACTGACTGACTGACTGCTTGACTACCTGACTGACTGCTTGACTGACTAACTGACTGGACAGGACTGACCGACTGACTGACTGACAGACTGACTGAATAAGGATGACTGACAGACTGACTGAATAAGGCTGACTGACTGACTGACTGACAGACTGACTGAATAAGGCTGACCGACTGACTGACTGCCTGACTGACTGACTGACCGAGACTGACTGACTGACTGACTGACTGAGACTGGACTGGACTGACTGACTGACCGACTGACTGAGACTGACTGACTGCTTTAGTGACTAACTGACTGTACAGGACTGACCGACTGACTGACTGACTGACTGACTGCCTGACTGACTGACTGACTGAATGACTGACTGACTGAGACTAAATGACTGACTGCTTGACTGACTGGCTGAAGGACTAACTGACTGACTGAGTGACTGACTGACTGGACTGACTGACTGAGACTGAATGACTGAGTGCTTGACTGATTGACTGTCAGACTGACTGACTGACTTCGCAAAAGGGAAAAATAAAAAAAAAGAATTATAAAATTAGAAAAAAATATTTGCATTTAAGATTTCCTTTCCGGCCGGGACTCGAACCCAGTACCACGCGCTAGGAACCCAACGGTCTAGCCATTAGGCTATCGGAGCTCTGTCGATGGAAGTCTTAAATATAATAAAAACAAAAAATGCACCTTGGTAATTATTGATTCAAACACTTTGAAATTTACAGGTCGAATAATTAAACTGACTCAGAATTTTTCTCCCTACATAAATAATCAATATTCGCAAAAGAGAAAAATTAAAAAAAAAAAAGAAGAAGAAATTTCAAACTAAAAGTATACATTGAAGATTTTCGTTCAGGCTGGGACTCGAACCCAGGGCCACTCGCTTGGAAGCCTACCACTCTAGCCATTAGTCTATGGGAGCTCTGTCGGTGGGAGTTTTAAATATAATAAAAACAAAAAATGCACCTTGGTAATTGTTTATTTAAACACTTTGAAATCTTGGTGTCGAAAAATTAAACTGACTCAGAATTTTCTTCCCTACATAAATAATCAATAATTGCAAAGGAAAGAAATTGAAAAAAAAAAGGAATTTTCAAATTAGAAAAGAAATATATACATTGAAGATATTCGCTCCGGCTGGGACTCGAAACCAGGCCACTCGCTTGGAAGACCAGCGGTCTAGCCATTAGGCTATCGGAGTTCTGTCGAGCGGAGTCTTACTGCCTGACTGATACTGCCTGACTGACAGACTGACTCACTGACTGACTGACTGAGACTGGACTGACTGACTGACTGACTGACTAACTGACTGACTGAGACTGACTGACTGACTGCTTGACTCTCTGACTGGCTATTTCACTGACTGACTGAATGACTAAATGACTGACTGACACTGACTGACTGACTGCTTGACTACCTGACTGACTGCTTGACTGACTAACTGACTGGACAGGACTGACCGACTGACTGACTGACAGACTGACTGAATAAGGATGACTGACAGACTGACTGAATAAGGCTGACTGACTGACTGACTGACAGACTGACTGAATAAGGCTGACCGACTGACTGACTGCCTGACTGACTGACTGACTGAATGACTGACTGACTGAGACTGGACTGGACTGACTGACTGACTGACTGACTGAGACTGACTGACTGCTTTAGTGACTAACTGACTGCACAGGACTGACCGACTGACTGACTGACTGACTGCCTGACTGACTGACTGACTGAATGACTGACTGACTGAGACTAAATGACTGACTGCTTGACTGACTGGCTGAAGGACTAACTGACTGACTGAGTGACTGACTGACTGGACTGACTGACTGAGACTGAATGACTGAGTGCTTGACTGATTGACTGTCAGACTGACTGACTGACTTCGCAAAAGGGAAAAATAAAAAAAAAGAATTATAAAATTAGAAAAAAATATTTGCATTTAAGATTTCCTCTCCGGCTGGGATTTGAACCCAGGGCGACACTCATGGAAGCCCAACGCTCTCGCCAATATACTATCGGATCTCTGTTGATCGGTGTCTTAATTATAATAAAAACAAAAAATGCACCTTAGTAATTATTGATCTAAAATCTTTGAAATCTGAAGGTCGAATGATTAAACTGACTCAGAATTTTCTTCCGTACATAAATAATCCATATTTGCAAAAGAAAGAAATTGAAAAAAAAAAAGAATCTTCAAATTAGAAGAGAAATATATACATGGAAGATTTTCGTTCCGGCCGGGACTCGAACCCAGTACCACGCGCTTGGAACCCAACGGTCTAGCCATTAGGCTATCGGAGCTCTGTCGATGGAAGTCTTAAATATAATAAAAACTAAAAATGCACCTTGGTAATTATTGATTCAAACTCTTTGAAATTTACAGGTCGAATAATTAAACTGACTCAGAATTTTTCTCCCTACATAAATAATCAATATTCGCAAAAGAGAAAAATTAAAAAAAAAAGAAGAAGAAATTTCAAATTAGAAACTAAAAGTATACATTGAAGATTTTCGTTCAGGCTGGGACTCGAACCCAGGGCCACTCGCTTGGAAACCTAACACTCTAGCCATTAGTCTATGGGAGCTCTGTCGGTGGGAGTTTTAAATATAATAAAAACAAAAAATGCACCTTGGTAATTGTTTATTTAAACACTTTGAAATCTTCGTGTCGAAAAATTTAACTGACTCAGAATTTTCTTCCCTACATAAATAATCAATAATTGCAAAGGAAAGAAATTGAAAAAAAAAAGAATTTTCAAATTAGAAAAGAAATATATACATTGAAGATATTCGCTCCGGCTGGGACTCGAACCCAGGCCACTCGCTTGGAAGACCAGCGGTCTAGCCATTAGGCTATCGGAGTTCTGTCGAAAGGAGTCTTACTGCCTGACTGATACTGACTGACTGACAGACTGACTCACTGACTGACTGATACTGACTGACTGACTCACTGACTGACCGAGACTGACTGACTAACTGCCTGACTGACTGAGACTGGACTGACTGACTGACTGACTGACTGACTGATTGACTAACTGACTGACTGAGACTGACTGACTGACTGCTTGACTCTCTGACTGGCTATTTCACTGACTGACTGAATGACTAAATGACTGACTGACACTGACTGACTGACTGCTTGACTACCTGACTGACTGCTTGACTGACTAACTGACTGGACAGGACTGACCGACTGACTGACTGACAGACTGACTGAATAAGGATGACTGACAGACTGACTGAATAAGGCTGACTGACTGACTGAATAAGGCTGACCGACTGACTGAATAAGGCTGACCGACTGACTGACTGCCTGACTGACTGACTGACCGAGACTGACTGACTGACTGACTGAGACTGGACTGGACTGACTGACTGACCGACTGACTGAGACTGACTGACTGCTTTAGTGACTAACTGACTGCACAGGACTGACCGACTGACTGACTGACTGACTGCCTGACTGACTGACTGACTGAATGACTGACTGACTGAGACTAAATGACTGACTGCTTGACTGACTGGCTGAAGGACTAACTGACTGACTGAGTGACTGACTGACTGGACTGACTGACTGAGACTGAATGACTGAGTGCTTGACTGATTGACTGTCAGACTGACTGACTGACTTCGCAAAATTGAAAAATAAAAAAAAAAGAATTATAAAATTAGACAAAAATTTTTGCATTTAAGATTTCCTTTCCGGCCGGGACTCGAACCCAGTACCACGCGCTAGGAACCCAACGGTCTAGCCATTAGGCTATCGGAGCTCTGTCGATGGAAGTCTTAAATATAATAAAAACAAAAAATGCACCTTGGTAATTATTGATTCAAACACTTTGAAATTTACAGGTCGAATAATTAAACTGACTCAGAATTTTTCTCCCTACATAAATAATCAATATTCGCAAAAGAGAAAAATTAAAAAAAAAAGAAGAAGAAATTTCAAATTAGAAACTAAAAGTATACATTGAAGATTTTCGTTCAGGCTGGGACTCGAACCCAGGGCCACTCGCTTGGAAGCCTAACACTCTAGCCATTAGTCTATGGGAGCTCTGTCGGTGGGAGTTTTAAATATAATAAAAACAAAAAATGCACCTTGGTAATTGTTTATTTAAACACTTTGAAATCTTCGTGTCGAAAAATTAAACTGACTCAGAATTTTCTTCCCTACATAAACAATCAATAATTGCAAAGGAAAGAAATTGAAAAAAAAAAGAATTTTCAAATTAGAAAAGAAATATATACATTGAAGATATTCGCTCCGGCTGGGACTCGAACCCAGGCCACTCGCTTGGAAGACCAGCGGTCTAGCCATTAGGCTATCGGAGTTCTGTCGAGCGGAGTCTTACTGCCTGACTGATACTGCCTGACTGACAGACTGACTGACTGACTGACTGATACTGACTGACTGACTCACTGACTGACCGAGACTGACTGACTAACTGCCTGACTGACTGAGACTGGACTGACTGACTGACTGACTGACTAACTGACTGACTGAGACTGACTGACTGACTGCTTGACTCTCTGACTGGCTATTTCACTGACTGACTGAATGACTAAATGACTGACTGACACTGACTGACTGACTGCTTGACTACCTGACTGACTGCTTGACTGACTAACTGACTGGACAGGACTGACCGACTGACTGACTGACAGACTGACTGAATAAGGATGACTGACAGATTGACTGAATAAGGCTGACTGACTGACTGACTGACAGACTGACTGAATAAGGCTGACCGACTGACTGACTGCCTGACTGACTGACTGACCGAGACTGACTGACTGACTGACTGACTGAGACAGGACAGGACTGACCGACTGACTGACTGACAGACTGACTGAATAAGGATGACTGACAGACTGACTGAATAAGGCTGACTGACTGACTGACTGACAGACTGACTGAATAAGGCTGACCGACTGACTGACTGCCTGACTGACTGACTGACTGAATGACTGACTGACTGACTGACCGAGACTGACTGACTGACTGACTGAGACTGGACTGGACTGGACTGGACTGGACTGGACTGACTGACTGAGACTGACTGACTGCTTTAATGACTAACTGACTGCACAGGACTGACCGACTGACTGACTGACTGACTGCCTGACTGACTGACTGACTGAATGACTGACTGACTGAGACTAAATGACTGACTGCTTGACTGACTGGCTGAAGGACTAACTGACTGACTGAGTGACTGACTGACTGGACTGACTGACTGAGACTGAATGACTGAGTGCTTGACTGATTGACTGTCAGACTGACTGACTGACTTCGCAAAAGGGAAAAATAAAAAAAAAAGAATTATAAAATTAGAAAAAAATATTTGCATTTAAGATTTCCTTTCCGGCCGGGACTCGAACCCAGTACCACGCGCTAGGAACCCAACGGTCTAGCCATTAGGCTATCGGAGCTCTGTCGATGGAAGTCTTAAATATAATAAAAACAAAAAATGCACCTTGGTAATTATTGATTCAAACACTTTGAAATTTACAGGTCGAATAATTAAACTGACTCAGAATTTTTCTCCCTACATAAATAATCAATATTCGCAAAAGAGAAAAATTAAAAAAAAAAGAAGAAGAAATTTCAAATTAGAAACTAAAAGTATACATTGAAGATTTTCGTTCAGGCTGGGACTCGAACCCAGGGACACTCGCTTGGAAGCCTAACACTCTAGCCATTAGTCTATGGGAGCTCTGTCGGTGGGAGTTTTAAATATAATAAAAACAAAAAATGCACCTTGGTAATTGTTTATTTAAACACTTTGAAATCTTCGTGTCGAAAAATTAAACTGACTCAGAATTTTCTTCCCTACATAAATAATCAATAATTGCAAAGGAAAGAAATTGAAAAAAAAAGAATTTTCAAATTAGAAAAGAAATATATACATTGAAGATATTCGCTCCGGCTGGGACTCGAAACCAGGCCACTCGCTTGGAAGACCAGCGGTCTAGCCATTAGGCTATCGGAGTTCTGTCGAGCGGAGTCTTACTGCCTGACTGATACTGCCTGACTGACAGACTGACTCACTGACTGACTGATACTGACTGACTGACTCACTGACTGACCGAGACTGACTGACTAACTGCCTGACTGACTGAGACTGGACTGACTGACTGCCTGACTGACTGAGACTGGACTGACTGACTGACTGACTGACTGACTGACTAACTGACTGACTGAAACTGACTGACTGACTGCTTGACTCTCTGACTGGCTATTTCACTGACTGACTGAATGACTAAATGACTGACTGACACTGACTGACTGACTGCTTGACTACCTGACTGACTGCTTGACTGACTAACTGACTGGACAGGACTGACCGACTGACAGACTGACAGACTGACTGAATAAGGATGACTGACAGACTGACTGAATAAGGCTGACTGACTGACTGACTGACAGACTGACTGAATAAGGCTGACCGACTGACTGACTGCCTGACTGACTGACTGACTGAATGACTGACTGACTGACTGACCGAGACTGACTGACTGACTGACTGAGACTGGACTGGACTGGACTGACTGACTGACTGACTGACTGAGACTGACTGACTGCTTTAATGACTAACTGACTGCACAGGACTGACCGACTGACTGACTGACTGACTGCCTGACTGACTGACTGACTGAATGACTGACTGACTGAGACTAAATGACTGACTGCTTGACTGACTGGCTGAAGGACTAACTGAGTGACTGACTGACTGGACTGACTGACTGAGACTGAATGACTGAGTGCTTGACTGATTGACTGTCAGACTGACTGACTGACTTCGCAAAAGGGAAAAATAAAAAAAAAAGAATTATAAAATTAGAAAAAAATATTTGCATTTAAGATTTCCATTCCGGCTGGGATTTGAACCCAGGGCGACACTCATGGAAGCCCAACGCTCTCGCCAATATACTATCGGATCTCTGTTGATCGGTGTCTTAATTATAATAAAAACAAAAAATGCACCTTAGTAATTATTGATCTAAAATCTTTGAAATCTGAAGGTCGAATGATTAAACTGACTCAGAATTTTCTTCCGTACATAAATAATCCATATTTGCAAAAGAAAGAAATTGAAAAAAAAAAGAATCTTCAAATTAGAAGAGAAATATATACATGGAAGATTTTCGTTCCGGCCGGGACTCGAACCCAGTACCACGCGCTTGGAACCCAACGGTCTAGCCATTAGGCTATCGGAGCTCTGTCGATGGAAGTCTTAAATATAATAAAAACTAAAAATGCACCTTGGTAATTATTGATTCAAACTCTTTGAAATTTATAGGTCGAATAATTAAACTGACTCAGAATTTTTCTCCCTACATAAATAATCAATATTCGCAAAAGAGAAAAATTAAAAAAAAAAAAGAAGAAGAAATTTCAAATTAGAAACTAAAAGTATACATTGAAGATTTTCGTTCAGGCTGGGACTCGAACCCAGGGCCACTCGCTTGGAAACCTAACACTCTAGCCATTAGTCTATGGGAGCTCTGTCGGTGGGAGTTTTAAATATAATAAAAACAAAAAATGCACCTTGGTAATTGTTTATTTAAACACTTTGAAATCTTCGTGTCGAAAAATTTAACTGACTCAGAATTTTCTTCCCTACATAAATAATCAATAATTGCAAAGGAAAGAAATTGAAAAAAAAAATAATTTTCAAATTAGAAAAGAAATATATACATTGAAGATATTCGCTCCGGCTGGGACTCGAACCCAGGCCACTCGCTTGGAAGACCAGCGGTCTAGCCATTAGGCTATCGGAGTTCTGTCGAGCGGAGTCTTACTGCCTGACTGATACTGCCTGACTGACAGACTGACTCACTGACTGACTGATACTGACTGACTGACTCACTGACTGACCGAGACTGACTGACTAACTGCCTGACTGACTGAGACTGGACTGACTGACTGACTGACTGACTGACTGATTGACTAACTGACTGACTGAGACTGACTGACTGACTGCTTGACTCTCTGACTGGCTATTTCACTGACTGACTGAATGACTAAATGACTGACTGACACTGACTGACTGACTGCTTGACTACCTGACTGACTGCTTGACTGACTAACTGACTGGACAGGACTGACCGACTGACTGACTGACAGACTGACTGAATAAGGATGACTGACAGACTGACTGAATAAGGCTGACTGACTGACTGCCTGACTGACTGACTGACCGAGACTGACTGACTGACTGACTGAGACTGGACTGGACTGACTGACTGACCGACTGACTGAGACTGACTGACTGCTTTAGTGACTAACTGACTGCACAGGACTGACCGACTGACTGACTGACTGACTGCCTGACTGACTGACTGACTGAATGACTGACTGACTGAGACTAAATGACTGACTGCTTGACTGACTGGCTGAAGGACTAACTGACTGACTGAGTGACTGACTGACTGGACTGACTGACTGAGACTGAATGACTGAGTGCTTGACTGATTGACTGTCAGACTGACTGACTGACTTCGCAAAAGGGAAAAATAAAAAAAAAAGAATTATAAAATTAGAAAAAAATATTTGCATTTAAGATTTCCTTTCCGGCCGGGACTCGAACCCAGTACCACGCGCTAGGAACCCAACGGTCTAGCCATTAGGCTATCGGAGCTCTGTCGATGGAAGTCTTAAATATAATAAAAACAAAAAATGCACCTTGGTAATTATTGATTCAAACACTTTGAAATTTATAGGTCGAATAATTAAACTGACTCAGAATTTTTCTCCCTACATAAATAATCAATATTCGCAAAAGAGAAAAATTAAAAAAAAAAAGAAGAAGAAATTTCAAATTAGAAACTAAAAGTATACATTGAAGATTTTCGTTCAGGCTGGGACTCGAACCCAGGGCCACTCGCTTGGAAGCCTAACACTCTAGCCATTAGTCTATGGGAGCTCTGTCGGTGGGAGTTTTAAATATAATAAAAACAAAAAATGCACCTTGGTAATTGTTTATTTAAACACTTTGAAATCTTCGTGTCAAAAAATTAAACTGACTCAGAATTTTCTTCCCTACATAAACAATCAATAATTGCAAAGGAAAGAAATTGAAAAAAAAAGAATTTTCAAATTAGAAAAGAAATATATACATTGAAGATATTCGCTCCGGCTGGGACTCGAACCCAGGCCACTCGCTTGGAAGACCAGCGGTCTAGCCATTAGGCTATCGGAGTTCTGTCGAGCGGAGACTTACTGCCTGACTAATACTGCCTGACTGACAGACTGACTCACTGACTGACTGATACTGACTGACTGACTCACTGACTGACCGAGACTGACTGACTAACTGCCTGACTGACTGAGACTGGAATGACTGACTGACTGACTGACTGACTGACTGACTAACTGACTGACTGAGACTGACTGACTGACTGCTTGACTCTCTGACTGGCTATTTCACTGACTGACTGAATGACTAAATGACTGACTGACACTGACTGACTGACTGCTTGACTACCTGACTGACTGCTTGACTGACTAACTGACTGGACAGGACTGACCGACTGACTGACTGACAGACTGACTGAATAAGGATGACTGACAGACTGACTGAATAAGGCTGACTGACTGACTGACTGACAGACTGACTGAATAAGGCTGACCGACTGACTGACTGCCTGACTGACTGACTGACCGAGACTGACTGACTGACTGAGACTGGACTGGACTGACTGACTGACCGACTGACTGAGACTGACTGACTGCTTTAGTGACTAACTGACTGCACAGGACTGACCGACTGACTGACTGACTGACTGCCTGACTGACTGACTGACTGAATGACTGACTGACTGAGACTAAATGACTGACTGCTTGACTGACTGGCTGAAGGACTAACTGACTGACTGAGTGACTGACTGACTGGACTGACTGACTGAGACTGAATGACTGAGTGCTTGACTGATTGACTGTCAGACTGACTGACTGACTTCGCAAAAGGGAAAAATAAAAAAAAAGAATTATAAAATTAGAAAAAAATATTTGCATTTAAGATTTCCTTTCCGGCCGGGACTCGAACCCAGTACCACGCGCTAGGAACCCAACGGTCTAGCCATTAGGCTATCGGAGCTCTGTCGATGGAAGTCTTAAATATAATAAAAACAAAAAATGCACCTTGGTAATTATTGATTCAAACACTTTGAAATTTACAGGTCGAATAATTAAACTGACTCAGAATTTTTCTCCCTACATAAATAATAAATATTCGCAAAAGAGAAAAATTAAAAAAAAAAAAAGAAGAAGAAATTTCAAATTAGAAACTAAAAGTATACATTGAAGATTTTCGTTCAGGCTGGGACTCGAACCCAGGGCCACTCGCTTCGGAAGCTTAACACTCTAGCCATTAGTCTATGGGAGCTCTGTCGGTGGGAGTTTTAAATATAATAAAAACAAAAAATGCACCTTGGTAATTGTTTATTTAAACACTTTGAAATCTTTCTGTCGAAAAATTAAACTGACTCAGAATTTTCTTCCCTACATAAATAATCAATAATTGCAAAGGAAAGAAATTGAAAAAAAAAAAAGAATTTTCAAATTAGAAAAGAAATATATACATTGAAGATATTCGCTCCGGCTGGGACTCGAACCCAGGCCACTCGCTTGGAAGACCAGCGGTCTAGCCATTAGGCTATCGGAGTTCTGTCGAGCGGAGTCTTACTGCCTGACTGATACTGCCTGACTGACAGACTGACTCACTGACTGACTGACTGAGACTGGACTGACTCACTGACTGACTGACTGAGACTGGACTGACTCACTGACTGACCGAGACTGACTGACTAACTGCCTGACTGACTGAGACTGGACTGACTGACTGACTGACTGACTGACTGACTAACTGACTGACTGAGACTGACTGACTGACTGCTTGACTCTCTGACTGGCTATTTCACTGACTGACTGAATGACTAAATGACTGACTGACACTGACTGACTGACTGCTTGACTACCTGACTGACTGCTTGACTGACTAACTGACTGGACAGGACTGACCGACTGACTGACTGACAGACTGACTGAATAAGGATGACTGACAGACTGACTGAATAAGGCTGACTGACTGACTGACTGACAGACTGACTGAATAAGGCTGACCGACTGACTGACTGCCTGACTGACTGACTGACTGAATGACTGACTGACTGACTGACCGAGACTGACTGACTGACTGACTGAGACTGGACTGGACTGGACTGGACTGACTGACTGACTGACTGACTGAGACTGACTGACTGCTTTAATGACTAACTGACTGCACAGGACTGACCGACTGACTGACTGACTGACTGCCTGACTGACTGACTGACTGAATGACTGACTGACTGAGACTAAATGACTGACTGCTTGACTGACTGGCTGAAGGACTAACTGACTGACTGAGTGACTGACTGACTGGACTGACTGACTGACTGACTAACTGACTGACTGAGACTGACTGACTGACTGCTTGACTCTCTGACTGGCTATTTCACTGACTGACTGAATGACTAAATGACTGACTGACACTGACTGACTGACTGCTTGACTACCTGACTGACTGCTTGACTGACTAACTGACTGGACAGGACTGACCGACTGACTGACTGACAGACTGACTGAATAAGGATGACTGACAGACTGACTGAATAAGGCTGACTGACTGACTGACTGACAGACTGAGTGAATAAGGCTGACCGACTGACTGACTGCCTGACTGACTGACTGACTGAATGACTGACTGACTGAGACTGGACTGGACTGACTGACTGACTGACTGACTGAATGACTGACTGACTGAGACTGGGCTGGACTGACTGACTGACTGACTGACTGAGACTGACTGACTGCTTTAGTGACTAACTGACTGCACAGGACTGACCGACTGACTGACTGACTGACTGCCTGACTGACTGACTGACTGAATGACTGACTGACTGAGACTAAATGACTGACTGCTTGACTGACTGGCTGAAGGACTAACTGACTGACTGAGTGACTGACTGAGTGACTGACTGACTGACTGAGACTGAATGACTGAGTGCTTGACTGATTGACTGTCAGACTGACTGACTGACTTCGCAAAAGGGAAAAATAAAAAAAAAAGAATTATAAAATTAGAAAAAAATATTTGCATTTAAGATTTCCTTTCCGGCTGGGATTTGAACCCAGGGCGACACTCATGGAAGCCCAACGCTCTCGCCAATATACTATCGGATCTCTGTTGATCGGTGTCTTAATTATAATAAAAACAAAAAATGCACCTTAGTAATTATTGATCTAAAATCTTTGAAATCTAAAGGTCGAATGATTAAACTGACTCAGAATTTTCTTCCGTACATAAATAATCCATATTTGCAAAAGAAAGAAATTGAAAAAAAAAAGAACCTTCAAATTAGAAGAAAAATATATACATGGAAGATTTTCGTTCCGGCCGGGACTCGAACCCAGTACCACGCGCTTGGAACCCAACGGTCTAGCCATTAGGCTATCGGAGCTCTGTCGATGGAAGTCTTAAATATAATAAAAACTAAAAATGCACCTTGGTAATTATTGATTCAAACTCTTTGAAATTTACAGGTCGAATAATTAAACTGACTCAGAATTTTTCTCCCTACATAAATAATCAATATTCGCAAAAGAGAAAAATTAAAAAAAAAAGAAGAAGAAATTTCAAATTAGAAACTAAAAGTATACATTGAAGATTTTCGTTCAGGCTGGGACTCGAACCCAGGGCCACTCGCTTGGAAGCCTAACACTCTAGCCATTAGTCTATGGGAGCTCTGTCGGTGGGAGTTTTAAATATAATAAAAACAAAAAATGCACCTTGGTAATTGTTTATTTAAACACTTTGAAATCTTCGTGTCGAAAAATTAAACTGACTCAGAATTTTCTTCCCTACATAAATAATCAATAATTGCAAAGGAAAGAAATTGAAAAAAAAAAGAATTTCCAAATTAGAAAAGAAATATATACATTGAAGATATTCGCTCCGGCTGGGACTCGAACCCAGGCCACTCGCTTGGAAGACCAGCGGTCTAGCCATTAGGCTATCGGAGTTCTGTCGAGCGGAGTCTTACTGCCTGACTGATACTGCCTGACTGACAGACTGACTCACTGACTGACTGACTGAGACTGGACTGACTCACTGACTGACCGAGACTGACTGACTAACTGCCTGACTGACTGAGACTGGACTGACTGACTGACTGACTGACTGACTGACTAACTGACTGACTGAGACTGACTGACTGACTGCTTGACTCTCTGACTGGCTATTTCACTGACTGACTGAATGACTAAATGACTGACTGACACTGACTGACTGACTGCTTGACTACCTGACTGACTGCTTGACTGACTAACTGACTGGACAGGACTGACCGACTGACTGACTGACAGACTGACTGAATAAGGATGACTGACAGACTGACTGAATAAGGCTGACTGACTGACTGACTGACAGACTGACTGAATAAGGCTGACCGACTGACTGACTGCCTGACTGACTGACTGACTGAATGACTGACTGACTGACTGACCGAGACTGACTGACTGACTGACTGAGACTGGACTGGACTGGACTGGACTGACTGACTGACTGACTGACTGAGACTGACTGACTGCTTTAATGACTAACTGACTGCACAGGACTGACCGACTGACTGACTGACTGACTGCCTGACTGACTGACTGACTGAATGACTGACTGACTGAGACTAAATGACTGACTGCTTGACTGACTGGCTGAAGGACTAACTGACTGACTGAGTGACTGACTGACTGGACTGACTGACTGAGACTGAATGACTGAGTGCTAGACTGATTGACTGTCAGACTGACTGACTGACTTCGCAAAAGGGAAAAATAAAAAAAAAAGAATTATAAAATTAGAAAAAAATATTTGCATTTAAGATTTCCTTTCCGGCCGGGACTCGAACCCAGTACCACGCACTAGGAACCCAACGGTCTAGCCATTAGGCTATCGGAGCTCTGTCGATGGAAGTCTTAAATATAATAAAAACAAAAAATGCACCTTGGTAATTATTGATTCAAACACTTTGAAATTTACAGGTCGAATAATTAAACTGACTCAGAATTTTTCTCCCTACATAAATAATCAATATTCGCAAAAGAGAAAAATTAAAAAAAAAAAGAAGAAGAAATTTCAAATTAAAAACTAAAAGTATACATTGAAGATATTCGTTCAGGCTGGGACTCGAACCCAGGGCCACTCGCTTGGAAGCCTAACACTCTAGCCATTAGTCTATGGGAGCTCTGTCGGTGGGAGTTTTAAATATAATAAAAACAAAAAATGCACCTTGGTAATTGTTTATTTAAACACTTTGAAATCTTCGTGTCGAAAAATTAAACTGACTCAGAATTTTCTTCCCTACATAAATAATCAATAATTGCAAAGGAAAGAAATTGAAAAAAAAAAGAATTTTCAAATTAGAAAAGAAATATATACATTGAAGATATTCGCTCCGGCTGGGACTCGAACCCAGGCCACTCGCTTGGAAGACCAGCGGTCTAGCCATTAGGCTATCGGAGTTCTGTCGAGCGGAGTCTTACTGCCTGACTGATACTGCCTGACTGACAGACTGACTCACTGACTGACTGACTGAGACTGGACTGACTCACTGACTGACCGAGACTGACTGAATAACTGCCTGACTGACTGAGACTGGACTGACTGACTGCCTGACTGACTGAGACTGGACTGACTGACTGACTGACTGACTGACTGACTAACTGACTGACTGAGACTGACTGACTGACTGCTTGACTCTCTGACTGGCTATTTTACTGACTGACTGAATGACTAAATGACTGACTGACACTGACTGACTGACTGCTTGACTACCTGACTGACTTCTTGACTGACTAACTGACTGGACAGGACTGACCGACTGACTGACTGACAGACTGACTGAATAAGGATGACTGACAGACTAACTGAATAAGGCTGACTGACTGACTGACAGACTGACTGAATAAGGCTGACCGACTGACTGACTGCCTGACTGACTGACTGACTGAATGACTGACTGAATGACTGACTGACTGACTGACCGAGACTGACTGACTGACTGACTGAGATTGGACTGGACTGGACTGACTGACTGACTGACTGACTGAGACTGACTGACTGCTTTAATGACTAACTGACTGCACAGGACTGACCGACTGACTGACTGACTGACTGCCTGACTGACTGACTGACTGAATGACTGACTGACTGAGACTAAATGACTGACTGCTTGACTGACTGGCTGAAGGACTAACTGACTGACTGAGTGACTGACTGACTGGACTGACTGACTGAGACTGAATGACTGAGTGCTTGACTGATTGACTGTCAGACTGACTGACTGACTTCGCAAAAGGGAAAAATTAAAAAAAAGAATTATAAAATTAGAAAAAAATATTTGCATTTAAGATTTCCTTTCCGGCCGGGACTCGAACCCAGTACCACGCGCTAGGAACCCAACGGTCTCGCCATTAGGCTATCGGAGCTCTGTCGATGGAAGTCTTAAATATAATAAAAACAAAAAATGCACCTTGGTAATTATTGATTCAAACACTTTGAAATTTACAGGTCGAATAATTAAACTGACTCAGAATTTTTCTCCCTACATAAATAATCAATATTCGCAAAAGAGAAAAATTAAAAAAAAAAAAGAAGAAGAAATTTCAAATTAGAAACTAAAAGTATACATTGAAGATTTTCGTTCAGGCTGGGACTCGAACCCAGGGCCACTCGCTTCGGAAGCTTAACACTCTAGCCATTAGTCTATGGGAGCTCTGTCGGTGGGAGTTTTAAATATAATAAAAACAAAAAATGCACCTTGGTAATTGTTTATTTAAACACTTTGAAATCTTCGTGTCGAAAAATTATACTGACTCAGAATTTTCTTCCCTACATAAATAATCAATAATTGCAAAGGAAAGAAATTGAAAAAAAAAAGAATTTTCAAATTAGAAAAGAAATATATACATTGAAGATATTCGCTCCGGCTGGGACTCGAACCCAGGCCACTCGCTTGGAAGACCAGCGGTCTAGCCATTAGGCTATCGGAGTTCTGTCGAGCGGAGTCTTACTGCCTGACTGATACTGCCTGACTGACAGACTGACTCACTGACTGACTGATACTGACTGACTGACTCACTGACTGACCGAGACTGACTGACTAACTGCCTGACTGACTGAGACTGGACTGACTGACTGCCTGACTGACTGAGACTGGACTGACTGACTGACTGACTGACTGACTGACTGACTGACTGACTAACTGACTGACTGAGACTGACTGACTGACTGCTTGACTTTCTGACTGGCTATTTCACTGACTGACTGAATGACTAAATGACTGACTGACACTGACTGACTGACTGCTTGACTACCTGACTGACTGCTTGACTGACTAACTGACTGGACAGGACTGACCGACTGACTGACTGACAGACTGACTGAATAAGGCTGACTGACAGACTGACTGAATAAGGCTGACTGACTGACTGACTGACAGACTGACTGAATAAGGCTGACCGACTGACTGACTGCCTGACTGACTGACTGACTGAATGACTGACTGACTGACTGACCGAGACTGACTGACTGACTGACTGAGACTGGACTGGACTGGACTGGACTGACTGACTGACTGACTGAGACTGACTGACTGCTTTAATGACTAACTGACTGCACAGGACTGACCGACTGACTGACTGACTGACTGCCTGACTGACTGACTGACTGAATGACTGACTGACTGAGACTAAATGACTGACTGCTTGACTGACTGGCTGAAGGACTAACTGACTGACTGAGTGACTGACTGACTGGACTGACTGACTGAGACTGAATGACTGAGTGCTTGACTGATTGACTGTCAGACTGACTGACTGACTTCGCAAAAGGGAAAAATAAAAAAAAAGAATTATAAAATTAGAAAAAAATATTTGCATTTAAGATTTCCTTTCCGGCCGGGACTCGAACCCAGTACCACGCACTAGGAACCCAACGGTCTAGCCATTAGGCTATCGGAGCTCTGTCGATGGAAGTCTTAAATATAATAAAAACAAAAAATGCACCTTGGTAATTATTGATTCAAACACTTTGAAATTTACAGGTCGAATAATTAAACTGACTCAGAATTTTTCTCCCTACATAAATAATCAATATTCGCAAAAGAGAAAAATTAAAAAAAAAATAAGAAGAAATTTCAAATTAAAAACTAAAAGTATACATTGAAGATATTCGTTCAGGCTGGGACTCGAACCCAGGGCCACTCGCTTGGAAGCCTAACACTCTAGCCATTAGTCTATGGGAGCTCTGTCGGTGGGAGTTTTAAATATAATAAAAACAAAAAATGCACCTTGGTAATTGTTTATTTAAACACTTTGAAATCTTCGTGTCGAAAAATTAAACTGACTCAGAATTTTCTTCCCTACATAAATAATCAATAATTGCAAAGGAAAGAAATTGAAAAAAAAAAAGAATTTTCAAATTAGAAAAGAAATATATACATTGAAGATATTCGCTCCGGCTGGGACTCGAACCCAGGCCACTCGCTTGGAAGACCAGCGGTCTAGCCATTAGGCTATCGGAGTTCTGTCGAGCGGAGTCTTACTGCCTGACTGATACTGCCTGACTGACAGACTGACTCACTGACTGACTGACTGAGACTGGACTGACTCACTGACTGACCGAGACTGACTGAATAACTGCCTGACTGACTGAGACTGGACTGACTGACTGCCTGACTGACTGAGACTGGACTGACTGACTGACTGACAGACTGACTGACTAACTGACTGACTGAGACTGACTGACTGACTGCTTGACTCTCTGACTGGCTATTTCACTGACTGACTGAATGACTAAATGACTGACTGACACTGACTGACTGACTGCTTGACTACCTGACTGACTGCTTGACTGACTAACTGACTGGACAGGACTGACCGACTGACTGACTGACAGACTGACTGAATAAGGATGACTGACAGACTAACTGAATAAGGCTGACTGACTGACTGACAGACTGACTGAATAAGGCTGACCGACTGACTGACTGCCTGACTGACTGACTGACTGAATGACTGACTGACTGACTGACCGAGACTGACTGACTGACTGACTGAGATTGGACTGGACTGGACTGACTGACTGACTGACTGACTGAGACTGACTGACTGCTTTAATGACTAACTGACTGCACAGGACTGACCGACTGACTGACTGACTGACTGCCTGACTGACTGACTGACTGAATGACTGACTGACTGAGACTAAATGACTGACTGCTTGACTGACTGGCTGAAGGACTAACTGACTGACTGAGTGACTGACTGACTGGACTGACTGACTGAGACTGAATGACTGAGTGCTTGACTGATTGACTGTCAGACTGACTGACTGACTTCGCAAAAGGGAAAAATAAAAAAAAAGAATTATAAAATTAGAAAAAAATATTTGCATTTAAGATTTCCATTCCGGCTGGGATTTGAACCCAGGGCGACACTCATGGAAGCCCAACGCTCTCGCCAATATACTATCGGATCTCTGTTGATCGGTGTCTTAATTATAATAAAAACAAAAAATGCACCTTAGTAATTATTGATCTAAAATCTTTGAAATCTAAAGGTCGAATGATTAAACTGACTCAGAATTTTCTTCCGTACATAAATAATCCATATTTGCAAAAGAAAGAAATTGAAAAAAAAAAAAGAATCTTCAAATTAGAAGAGAAATATATACATGGAAGATTTTCGTTCCGGCCGGGACTCGAACCCAGTACCACGCGCTTGGAACCCAACGGTCTAGCCATTAGGCTATCGGAGCTCTGTCGATGGAAGTCTTAAATATAATAAAAACAAAAAATGCACCTTGGTAATTATTGATTCAAACACTTTGAAATTTACAGGTCGAATAATTAAACTGACTCAGAATTTTTCTCCCTACATAAATAATCAATATTCGCAAAAGAGAAAAATTAAAAAAAAAAGAAGAAGAAATTTCAAATTAGTAACTAAATGTATACATTGAAGATTTTCGTTCAGGCTGGGACTCGAACCCAGGGCCACTCGCTTCGGAAGCTTAACACTCTAGCCATTAGTCTATGGGAGCTCTGTCGCTGGGAGTTTTAAATATAATAAAAACAAAAAATGCACCTTGGTAATTGTTTATTTAAACACTTTGAAATCTTTGTGTCGAAAAATTAAACTGACTCAGAATTTTCTTCCCTACATAAATAATCAATAATTGCAAAGGAAAGAAATTGAAAAAAAAAAAGAATTTTCAAATTAGAAAAGAAATATATACATTGAAGATATTCGCTCCGGCTGGGACTCGAACCCAGGCCACTCGCTTGGAAGACCAGCGGTCTAGCCATTAGGCTATCGGAGTTCTGTCGAGCGGAGTCTTACTGCCTGACTGATACTGCCTGACTGACAGACTGACTCACTGACTGACTGATACTGACTGACTGACTCACTGACTGACCGAGACTGACTGACTAACTGCCTGACTGACTGAGACTGGACTGACTGACTGCCTGACTGACTGGGACTGGACTGACTGACTGACTGACTGACTGACTGACTAACTGACTGACTGAGACTGACTGACTGACTGCTTGACTCTCTGACTGGCTATTTCACTGACTGACTGAATGACTAAATGACTGACTGACACTGACTGACTGACTGCTTGACTACCTGACTGACTGCTTGACTGACTAACTGACTGGACAGGACTGACCGACTGACTGACTGACAGACTGACTGAATAAGGATGACTGACAGACTGACTGAATAAGGCTGACTGACTGACTGACTGACAGACTGACTGAATAAGGCTGACCGACTGACTGACTGCCTGACTGACTGACTGACTGAATGACTGACTGACTGACTGACCGAGACTGACTGACTGACTGCCTGACTGACTGACTGACTGAATGACTGACTGACTGACTGACCGAGACTGACTGACTGACTGACTGAGACTGGACTGGACTGGACTGACTGACTGACTGACTGACTGAGACTGACTGACTGCTTTAGTGACTAACTGACTGCACAGGACTGACTGACTGAGACTAAATGACTGACTGCTTGACTGACTGGCTGAAGGACTAACTGACTGACTGAGTGACTGACTGACTGGACTGACTGACTGAGACTGAATGACTGAGTGCTTGACTGATTGACTGTCAGACTGACTGACTGACTTCGCAAAAGGGAAAAATAAAAAAAAAAGAATTATAAAATTAGAAAAAAATATTTGCATTTAAGATTTCCTTTCCGGCCGGGACTCGAACCCAGTACCACGCGCTAGGAACCCAACGGTCTAGCCATTAGGCTATCGGAGCTCTGTCGATGGAAGTCTTAAATATAATAAAAACAAAAAATGCACCTCGGTAATTATTGATTCAAACACTTTGAAATTTACAGGTCGAATAATTAAACTGACTCAGAATTTTTCTCCCTACATAAATAATCAATATTCGCAAAAGAGAAAAATTAAAAAAAAAAAGAAGAAGAAATTTCAAATTAAAAACTAAAAGTATACATTGAAGATTTTCGTTCAGGCTGGGACTCGAACCCAGGGCCACTCGCTTGGAAGCCTAACACTCTAGCCATTAGTCTATGGGAGCTCTGTCGGTGGGAGTTCTAAATATAATAAAAACAAAAAATGCACCTTGGTAATTGTTTATTTAAACACTTTGAAATCTTCGTGTCGAAAAATTAAACTGACTCAGAATTTTCTTCCCTACATAAATAATCAATAATTGCAAAGGAAAGAAATTGAAAAAAAAAAGAATTTTCAAATTAGAAAAGAAATATATACATTGAAGATATTCGCTCCGGCTGGGACTCGAACCCAGGCCACTCGCTTGGAAGACCAGCGGTCTAGCCATTAGGCTATCGGAGTTCTGTCGAGCGGAGTCTTACTGCCTGACTGATACTGCCTGACTGACAGACTGACTCACTGACTGACTGACTGAGACTGGACTGACTCACTGACTGACCGAGACTGACTGAATAACTGCCTGACTGACTGAGACTGGACTGACTGACTGCCTGACTGACTGAGACTGGACTGACTGACTGACTGACTGACTGACTGACTAACTGACTGACTGAGACTGACTGACTGAATGACTAAATGACTGACTGACACTGACTGACTGACTGCTTGACTACCTGACTGACTGCTTGACTGACTATCTGACTGGACAGGACTGACCGACTGACTGACTGACAGACTGACTGAATAAGGATGACTGACAGACTAACTGAATAAGGCTGACTGACTGACTGACAGACTGACTGAATAAGGCTGACCGACTGAATGACTGCCTGACTGACTGACTGACTGAATGACTGACTGACTGACTGACCGAGACTGACTGACTGACTGACTGAGATTGGACTGGACTGGACTGACTGACTGAGACTGACTGACTGCTTTAATGACTAACTGACTGCACAGGACTGACCGACTGACTGACTGACTGACTGCCTGACTGACTGACTGACTGAATGACTGACTGACTGAGACTAAATGACTGACTGCTTGACTGACTGGCTGAAGGACTAACTGACTGACTGAGTGACTGACTGACTGGACTGACTGACTGAGACTGAATGACTGAGTGCTTGACTGATTGACTGTCAGACTGACTGACTGACTTCGCAAAAGGGAAAAATAAAAAAAAAGAATTATAAAATTAGAAAAAAATATTTGCATTTAAGATTTCCTTTCCGGCCGGAACTCGAACCCAGTACCACGCGTTAGGAACCCAACGGTCTAGCCATTAGGCTATCGGAGCTCTGTCGATGGAAGTCTTAAATATAATAAAAACAAAAAATGCACCTTGGTAATTATTGATTCAAACACTTTGAAATTTACAGGTCGAATAATTAAACTGACTCAGAATTTTTCTCCCTACATAAATAATCAATATTCGCAAAAAAAAAAAAAATAAAAAAAAAAGAAGAAGAAATTTCAAATTAGAAACTAAAAGTATACATTGAAGATTTTCGTTCAGGCTGGGACTCGAACCCAGGGCCACTCGCTTGGAAGCCTAACACTCTAGCCATTAGTCTATGGGAGCTCTGTCGGTGGGAGTTTTAAATATAATAAAAACAAAAAATGCACCTTGGTAATTGTTTATTTAAACACTTTGAAATCTTCGTGTCGAAAAATTAAACTGACTCAGAATTTTCTTCCCTACATAAATAATCAATAATTGCAAAGGAAAGAAATTGAAAAAAAAAAGAATTTTCAAATTAGAAAAGAAATATATACATTGAAGATATTCGCTCCGGCTGGGACTCGAAACCAGGCCACTCGCTTGGAAGACGAGCGGTCTAGCCATTAGGCTATCGGAGTTCTGTCGAGCGGAGTCTTACTGCCTGACTGATAAAGCCTGACTGACAGACTGACTCACTGACTGACTGACTGAGACTGGACTGACTCACTGACTGACCGAGACTGACTGAATAACTGCCTGACTGACTGAGACTGAACTGACTGACTGACTGACTGACTAACTGACTGACTGAGACTGACTGACTGACTGCTTGAGTCTCTGACTGGCTATTTCACTGACTGACTGAATGACTAAATGACTGACTGACACTGACTGACTGACTGCTTGACTACCTGACTGACTGCTTGACTGACTAACTGACTGGACAGGACTGACCGACTGACTGACTGACAGACTGACTGAATAAGGATGACTGACAGACTGACTGAATAAGGCTGACTGACTGACTGACTGACAGACTGAGTGAATAAGGCTGACCGACTGACTGACTGCCTGACTGACTGACTGACTGAATGACTGACTGACTGAGACTGGACTGGACTGACTGACTGACTGACTGACTGAATGACTGACTGACTGAGACTGGGCTGGACTGACTGACTGACTGACTGACTGAGACTGACTGACTGCTTTAGTGACTAACTGACTGCACAGGACTGACCGACTGACTGACTGACTGACTGCCTGACTGACTGACTGACTGAATGACTGACTGACTGAGACTAAATGACTGACTGCTTGACTGACTGGCTGAAGGACTAACTGACTGACTGAGTGACTGACTGAGTGACTGACTGACTGACTGAGACTGAATGACTGAGTGCTTGACTGATTGACTGTCAGACTGACTGACTGACTTCGCAAAAGGGAAAAATAAAAAAAAAAGAATTATAAAATTAGAAAAAAATATTTGCATTTAAGATTTCCTTTCCGGCTGGGATTTGAACCCAGGGCGACACTCATGGAAGCCCAACGCTCTCGCCAATATACTATCGGATCTCTGTTGATCGGTGTCTTAATTATAATAAAAACAAAAAATGCACCTTAGTAATTATTGATCTAAAATCTTTGAAATCTAAAGGTCGAATGATTAAACTGACTCAGAATTTTCTTCCGTACATAAATAATCCATATTTGCAAAAGAAAGAAATTGAAAAAAAAAAGAACCTTCAAATTAGAAGAAAAATATATACATGGAAGATTTTCGTTCCGGCCGGGACTCGAACCCAGTACCACGCGCTTGGAACCCAACGGTCTAGCCATTAGGCTATCGGAGCTCTGTCGATGGAAGTCTTAAATATAATAAAAACTAAAAATGCACCTTGGTAATTATTGATTCAAACTCTTTGAAATTTACAGGTCGAATAATTAAACTGACTCAGAATTTTTCTCCCTACATAAATAATCAATATTCGCAAAAGAGAAAAATTAAAAAAAAAAGAAGAAGAAATTTCAAATTAGAAACTAAAAGTATACATTGAAGATTTTCGTTCAGGCTGGGACTCGAACCCAGGGCCACTCGCTTGGAAGCCTAACACTCTAGCCATTAGTCTATGGGAGCTCTGTCGGTGGGAGTTTTAAATATAATAAAAACAAAAAATGCACCTTGGTAATTGTTTATTTAAACACTTTGAAATCTTCGTGTCGAAAAATTAAACTGACTCAGAATTTTCTTCCCTACATAAATAATCAATAATTGCAAAGGAAAGAAATTGAAAAAAAAAAGAATTTCCAAATTAGAAAAGAAATATATACATTGAAGATATTCGCTCCGGCTGGGACTCGAACCCAGGCCACTCGCTTGGAAGACCAGCGGTCTAGCCATTAGGCTATCGGAGTTCTGTCGAGCGGAGTCTTACTGCCTGACTGATACTGCCTGACTGACAGACTGACTCACTGACTGACTGATACTGACTGACTGACTCACTGACTGACCGAGACTGACTGACTAACTGCCTGACTGACTGAGACTGGACTGACGGACTGACTGACTGACTGACTGACTAACTGACTGACTGAGACTGACTGACTGACTGCTTGACTCTCTGACAGGCTATTTCACTGACTGACTGAATGACTAAATGACTGACTGACACTGACTGACTGACTGCTTGACTACCTGACTGACTGCTTGACTGACTAACTGACTGGACAGGACTGACCGACTGACTGACTGACAGACTGACTGAATAAGGATGACTGACAGACTGACTGAATAAGGCTGACTGACTGACTGACTGACAGACTGACTGAATAAGGCTGACCGACTGACTGACTGCCTGACTGACTGACTGACTGAATGACTGACTGACTGACTGACCGAGACTGACTGACTGACTGACTGAGACTGGACTGGACTGACTGACTGACTGACTGACTGAGACTGACTGACTGCTTTAGTGACTAACTGACTGCACAGGACTGACCGACTGACTGACTGACTGACTGACTGAATGACTGACTGACTGAGACTAAATGACTGACTGCTTGACTGACTGGCTGAAGGACTAACTGACTGACTGAGTGACTGACTGACTGGACTGACTGACTGAGACTGAATGACTGAGTGCTTGACTGATTGACTGTCAGACTGACTGACTGACTTCGCAAAAGGGAAAAATAAAAAAAAAAGAATTATAAAATTAGAAAAAAATATTTGCATTTAAGATTTTCTTTCCGGTCGGGACTCGAACCCAGTACCACGCGCTAGGACCCCAACGGTCTAGCCATTAGGCTATCGGAGCTCTGTCGATGGAAGTCTTAAATATAATAAAAACAAAAAATGCACCTTGGTAATTATTGATTCAAACACTTTGAAATTTACAGGTCGAATAATTAAACTGACTCAGAATTTTTCTCCCTACATAAATAATCAATATTCGCAAAAGAGAAAAATTAAAAAAAAAGAAGAAGAAATTTCAAATTAGAAACTAAAAGTATACATTGAATATTTTCGTTCAGGCTGGGACTCGAACCCAGGGCCACTCGCTTGGAAGCCTGACACTCTAGCCATTAGTCTATGGGAGCTCTGTCGGTGGGAGTTTTAAATATAATAAAAACAAAAAATGCACCTTGGTAATTGTTTATTTAAACACTTTGAAATCTTCGTGTCGAAAAATTAAACTGACTCAGAATTTTCTTCCCTACATAAATAATCAATAATTGCAAAGGAAAGAAATTGAAAAAAAAAGAATTTTCAAATTACAAAAGAAATATATACATTGAAGATATTCGCTCCGGCTGGGACTCGAACCCAGGCCACTCGCTTGGAAGACCAGCGGTCTAGCCATTAGGCTATCGGAGTTCTGTCGAGCGGAGTCTTACTGCCTGACTGATACTGCCTGACTGACTCACTGACTGACTGATACTGACTGACTGACTCACTGACTGACCGAGACTGACTGATACTGACTGACTGACTCACTGACTGACCGAGACTGACTGACTAACTGCCTGACTGACTGAGACTGGACTGACTGACTGACTGCTTGACTCTCTGACTGGCTATTTCACTGACTGACTGAATGACTAAATGACTGACTGACACTGACTGACTGACTGCTTGACTACCTGACTGACTGCTTGACTGACTAACTGACTGGACAGGACTGACCGACTGACTGACTGACAGACTGACTGAATAAGGATGACTGACAGACTGACTGAATAAGGCTGACTGACTGACTGACTGACAGACTGACTGAATAAGGATGACTGACAGACTGACTGAATAAGGCTGACTGACTGACTGACTGACAGACTGACTGAATAAGGCTGACCGACTGACTGACTGCCTGACTGACTGACTGACTGCCTGACTGACTGACTGACTGACCGAGACTGACTGACTGACTGACTGACTGAGACTGGACTGACTGACTGACTGACTGACTGAGACTGACTGACTGCTTTAGTGATTAACTGACTGCACAGGACTGACCGACTGACTGACTGACTGACTGCCTGACTGACTGACTGACTGAATGACTGACTGACTGAGACTAAATGACTGACTGCTTGACTGACTGGCTGAAGGACTAACTGACTGACTGAGTGACTGACTGACTGGACTGACTGACTGAGACTGAATGACTGAGTGCTTGACTGATTGACTGTAAGACTGACTGACTGACTTCGCAAAAGGGAAAAATAAAAAAAAAAGAATTATAAAATTAGAAAAAAATATTTGCATTTAAGATTTCCTTTCCGGCTGGGATTTGAACCCAGGGCGACACTCATGGAAGCCCAACTCTCTCGCCAATATACTATCGGATCTCTGTTGATCGGTGTCTTAATTATAATAAAAACAAAAAATGCACCTTAGTAATTATTGATCTAAAATCTTTGAAATCTAAAGGTCGAATGATTAAACTGACTCAGAATTTTCTTCCGTACATAAATAATCCATATTTGCAAAAGAAAGAAATTGAAAAAAAAAAGAATCTTCAAATTAGAAGAGAAATATATACATGGAAGATTTTCGTTCCGGCCGGGACTCGAACCCAGTACCACGCGCTTGGAACCCAACGGTCTAGCCATTAGGCTATCGGAGCTCTGTCGATGGAAGTCTTAAATATAATAAAAACAAAAAATGCACCTTGGTAATTATTGATTCAAACACTTTGAAATTTACAGGTCGAATAATTAAACTGACTCAGAATTTTTCTCCCTACATAAATAATCAATATTCGCAAAAGAGAAAAATTAAAAAAAAAAGAAGAAGAAATTTCAAATTAGAATCTAAAAGTATACATTGAAGATTTTCGTTCAGGCTGGGACTCGAACCCAGGGCCACTCGCTTGGAAGCCTAACACTCTAGCCATTAGTCTATGGGAGCTCTGTCGGTGGGAGTTTTAAATATAATAAAAACAAAAAATGCACCTTGGTAATTGTTTATTTAAACACTTTGAAATCTTCGTGTCGAAAAATTAAACTGACTCAGAATTTTCTTCCCTACATAAATAATCAATAATTGCAAAGGAAAGAAATTGAAAAAAAAAAGAATTTTCAAATTAGAAAAGAAATATATACATTGAAGATATTCGCTCCGGCTCGGACTCGAACCCAGGCCATTTGCTTGGAAGACCAGCGGTCTAGCCATTAGGCTATCGGAGTTCTGTCGAGCGGAGTCTTACTGCCTGACTGATACTGCCTGACTGACAGACTGACTCACTGACTGACTGATACTGACTGACTGACTCACTGACTGACCGAGACTGACTGACTAACTGCCTGACTAACTGAGACTGGACTGACTGACTGACTGACTGACTGACTGACTAACTGACTGACTGAGACTGACTGACTGACTGCTTGACTCTCTGACTGGCTATTTCACTGACTGACTGAATGACTAAATGACTGACTGACACTGACTGACTGACTGTATGACTACCTGACTGACTGCTTGACTGACTAACTGACTGGACAGGACTGACCGACTGACTGACTGACAGACTGACTGAATAAGGATGACTGACAGACTGACTGAATAAGGCTGACTGACTGACTGACTGACAGACTGACTGAATAAGGCTGACCGACTGACTGACTGCCTGACTGACTGACTGACTGAATGACTGACTGACTGACTGAGACTGGACTGGACTGACTGACTGACTGACTGACTGAGACTGACTGACTGCTTTAGTGACTAAATGACTGCACAGGACTGACCGACTGACTGACTGACTGACTGCCTGACTGACTGACTGACTGAATGACTGACTGACTGAGAATAAATGACTGACTGCTTGACTGACTGAGAATAAATGACTGACTGCTTGACTGACTGACTGGACTGACTGACTGAGACTGAATGACTGAGTGCTTGACTGATTGACTGTCAGACTGACTGACTGACTTCGCAAAAGGGAAAAATAAAAAAAAAGAATTATAAAATTAGAAAAAAATATTTGCATTTAAGATTTCCTTTCCGGCCGGGACTCGAACCCAGTACCACGCGCTAGGAACCCAACGGTCTAGCCATTAGGCTATCGGAGCTCTGGCGATGGAAGTCTTAAATATAATAAAAACAAAAAATGCACCTTGGTAATTATTGATTCAAACACTTTCAAATTTACAGGACGAATAATTAAACTGACTCAGAATTTTTCTCCCTACATAAATAATCAATATTCGCAAAAGAGAAAAATTAAAAAAAAAAAGAAGAAGAAATTTCAAATTAGAAACTAAAAGAATACATTGACGATTTTCGTTCAGGCTGGGACTCGAACCCAGGGCCACTCGCTTGGAAGCCTAACACTCTAGCCATTAGTCTATGGGAGCTCTGTCGGTGGGAGTTTTAAATATAATAAAAACAAAAAATGCACCTTGGTAATTGTTTATTTAAACACTTTGAAATCTTTGTGTCGAAAAATTAAACTGACTCAGAATTTTCTTCCCTACATAAATAATCAATAATTGCAAGAGAAAGAAATTGAAAAAAAAAGAATTTTCAAATTAGAAAAGAAATATATACATTGAAGATATTCGCTCCGGCTGGGACTCGAACCCAGGCCACTCGCTTGGAAGACCAGCGGTCCAGCCATTAGGCTATCGGAGTTCTGTCGAGCAGAGTCTTACTGCCTGACTGATACTGCCTGACTGACAGACTGACTCACTGAATGACTGATACTGACTGACTGACTCACTGACTGACCGAGACTGACTGACTAACTGCCTGACTGACTGAGACTGGACTGACTGACTGACTGACTGACTGACTGACTAACTGACTGACTGAGACTGACTGATTGACTGCTTGACTACCTGACTGACTGCTTGACTGACTAACTGACTGGACAGGACTGACCGACTGACTGACTGACAGACTGACTGAATAAGGATGACTGACAGACTGACTGAATAAGGCTGACTGACTGACTGACTGACAGACTGACTGAATAAGGCTGACCGACTGACTGACTGCCTGACTGACTGACTGACTGAATGACTGACTGACTGACTGACCGAGAGTGACTGACTGACTGACTGAGACTGGACTGGACTGACTGACTGACTGACTGACTGAGACTGACTGACTGCTTTAGTGACTAACTGACTGCACAGGACTGACCGACTGACTGACTGACTGACTGCCTGACTGACTGACTGACTGAATGACTGACTGACTGAGACTAAATGACTGACTGCTTGACTGACTGGCTGAAGGACTAACTGACTGACTGAGTGACTGACTGACTGGACTGACTGACTGAGACTGAATGACTGAGTGCTTGACTGATTGACTGTCAGACTGACTGACTGACTTCGCAAAAGGGAAAAATAAAAAAAAAGAATTATAAAATTAGAAAAAAATATTTGCATTTAAGATTTCCATTCCGGCCGGGACTCGAACCCAGTACCACGCGCTAGGAACCCAACGGTCTAGCCATTAGGCTATCGGAGCTCTATCGATGGAAGTCTTAAATATATTAAAAACAAAAAATGCACCTTGGTAATTATTGATTCAAACACTTTGAAATTTACAGGTCGAATAATTAAACTGACTCAGAATTTTTCTCCCTACATAAATAATCAATATTCGCAAAAGAGAAAAATTAAAAAAAAAAGAAGAAGAAATTTCAAATTAGAAACTAAAAGTATACATTGAAGACTTTCGTTCAGGCTGGGACTCGAACCCAGGGCCACTCGCTTGGAAGCCTGACACTCTAGCCATTAGTCTATGGGAGCTCTGTCGGTGGGAGTTTTAAATAAAATAAAAACAAAAAATGCACCTTGGTAATTGTTTATTTAAACACTTTGAAATCTTTGTGTCGAAAAATTAAACTGACTCAGAATTTTCTTCCCTACATAAATAATCAATAATTGCAAAGGAAAGAAATTGAAAAAAAAAGAATTTTCAAATTAGAAAAGAAATATATACATTGAAGATATTCGCTCCGGCTGGGACTCGAAACCAGGCCACTCGCTTGGAAGACGAGCGGTCTAGCCATTAGGCTATCGGAGTTCTGTCGAGCGGAGTCTTACTGCCTGACTGATACTGCCTGACTGACAGACTGACTCACTGACAGACTGATACTGACTGACTGACTCACTGACTGACCGAGACTGACTGACTAACTGCCTGACTGACTGAGACTGGACTGACTGACTGACTGACTGACTGACTAACTGATTGACTGAGACTGACTGACTGACTGCTTGACTCTCTGACTGGCTATTTCACTGACTGACTGAATGACTAAATGACTGACTGACACTGACTGACTGACTGCTTGACTACCTGACTGACTGCTTGACTGACTAACTGACTGGACAGGACTGACCGACTGACTGACTGACAGACTGACTGAATAAGGATGACTGACAGACTGACTGAATAAGGCTGACTGACTGACTGACTGACAGACTGACTGAATAAGGCTGACCGACTGACAGACTGCCTGACTGACTGACTGACTGAATGACTGACTGACTGACTGACTGAGACTGGACTGGACTGACTGACTGACTGACTGACTGACTGAGACTGACTGACTGCTTTAGTGACTAACTGACTGCACAGGACTGACCGACTGACTGACTGACTGACTGCCTGACTCTCTGAATGACTGACTGACTGAGACTAAATGACTGACTGCTTGACTGACTGGCTGAAGGACTAACTGACTGACTGAGTGACTGACTGACTGAAATGACTGACTGAGACTGAATGACTGAGTGCTTGACTGATTGACTGTCAGACTGACTGACTGACTTCGCAAAAGGGAAAAATAAAAAAAAAGAATTATAAAATTAGAAAAAAATATTTGCATTTAAGATTTCCTTTCCGGCCGGGACTCGAACCCAGTACCACGCGCTAGGAACCCAACGGTCTAGCCATTAGGCTATCGGAGCTCTGTCGATGGAAGTCTTAAATATAATAAAAACAAAAAATGCACCTTGGTAATTATTGATTCAAACACTTTGAAATTTACAGGTCGAATAATTAAACTGACTCAGAATTTTTCTTCCTACATAAATAATCAATATTTGCAAAAGAGAAAAATTAAAAAAAAAAGAAGAAGAAATTTCAAATTAGAAACTAAAAGTATACATTGAAGATTTTCGTTCAGGCTGGGACTCGAACGCAGGGCCACTCGCTTGGAAGCCTAACACTCTAGCCATTAGTCTATGGGAGCTCTGTCGGTGGGAGTTTTAAATATAATAAAAACAAAAAATGCACCTTGGTAATTGTTTATTTAAACACTTTGAAATCTTCGTGTCGAAAAATTAAACTGACTCAGAATTTTCTTCCCTACATAAATAATCAATAATTGCAAAGGAAAGAAATTGAAAAAAAAAAAGAATTTTCAAATTAGAAAAGAAATATATACATTGAAGATATTCGCTCCGGCTGGAACTCGAACCCAGGCCACTCGCTTGGAAGACCAGCGGTCTAGCCATTAGGCTATCGGAGTTCTGTCGAGCGGAGTCTTACTGCCTGACTGATACTGCCTGACTGACAGACTGACTCACTGACTGACTGATACTGACTGACTGACTCACTGACTGACCGAGACTGACTGACTAACTGCCTGACTGACTGAGACTGGACTGACTGACTGACTGACTGACTGACTGACTAACTGACTGACTGAGACTGACTGACTGACTGAATGACTAAATGACTGACTGACACTGACTGACTGACTGCTTGACTACCTGACTGACTGCTTGACTGACTAACTGACTGGACAGGACTGACCGACTGACTGACAGACAGACTGACTGAATAAGGATGACTGACAGACTGACTGAATAAGGCTGACTGACTGACTGACTGACAGACTGACTGAATAAGGCTGACCCACTGACTGACTGCCTGACTGACTGACTGACTGACTGACTGACCGAGACTGACTGACTGACTGACTGAGACTGGACTGGACTGACTGACTGACTGACTGACTGAGACTGACTGACTGCTTTAGTGACTAACTGACTGCACAGGACTGACCGACTGACTGACTGACTGACTGCCTGACTGACTGACTGACTGAATGACTGACTGACTGAGACTAAATGACTGACTGCTTGATTGACTGGCTGAAGGACTAACTGACTGACTGAGTGACTGACTGACTGGACTGACTGACTGAGACTGAATGACTGAGTGCTTGACTGATTGACTGTCAGACTGACTGACTGACTTCGCAAAAGGGAAAAATAAAAAAAAAAAGAATTATAAAATTAGAAAAAAATATTTGCATTTAAGATTTCCTTTCCGGCCGGGACTCGAACCCAGTACCACGCGCTAGGAACCCAACGGTCTAGCCATTAGGCTATCGGAGTTCTGTCGATGGAAGTCTTAAATATAATAAAAACAAAAAATGCACCTTGGTAATTATTGATTCAAACACTTTGAAATTTACAGGTCGAATAATTAAACTGACTCATAATTTTTCTTCCTACATAAATAATCAATATTTGCAAAAGAGAAAAATTAAAAAAAAAGAAGAAGAAATTTCAAATTAGAAACTAAAAGTATACATTGAAGATTTTCGTTCAGGCTGGGACTCGAACCCAGGGCCACTCGCTTGGAAGCCTAACACTCTAGCCATTAGTCTATGGGAGCTCTGTCGGTGGGAGTTTTAAATATAATAAAAACAAAAAATGCACCTTGGTAATTGTTTATTTAAACACTTTGAAATCTTTGTGTCGAAAAATTAAACTGACTCAGAATTTTCTTCCCTACATAAATAATCAATAATTGCAAAGGAAAGAAATTGAAAAAAAAAGAATTTTCAAATTAGAAAAGAAATATATACATTGAAGATATTCGCTCCGGCTGGGACTCGAACCCAGGCCACTCGCTTGGAAGACCAGCGGTCTAGCCATTAGGCTATCGGAGTTCTGTCGAGCGGAGTCTTACTGCCTGACTGATACTGCCTGACTGACAGACTGACTCACTGACTGACTGATACTGACTGACTGACTCACTGACTGACCGAGACTGACTGACTAACTGCCTGACTGACTGAGACTGGACTGACTGACTGACTGACTAACTGACTGACTGAGACTGACTGACTGACTGCTTGACTCTCTGACTGGCTATTTCACTGACTGACTGAATGACTAAATGACTGACTGACACTGACTGACTGACTGCTTGACTACCTGACTGACTGCTTGACTGACTAACTGACTGGACAGGACTGACCGACTGACTGACTGACAGACTGACTGAATAAGGATGACTGACAGACTGACTGAATAAGGCTGACTGACTGACTGACTGACTGAATAAGGCTGACCGACTGACTGACTGCCTGACTGACTGACTGACTGAATGACTGACTGACTGACTGACTGAGACTGGACTGGACTGACTGACTGACTGACTGACTGAGACTGACTGACTGCTTTAGTGACTAACTGACTGCACAGGACTGACCGACTGACTGACTGACTGACTGCCTGACTGACTGACTGACTGAATGACTGACTGACTGAGACTAAATGACTGACTGCTTGACTGACTGGCTGAAGGACTAACTGACTGACTGAGTGACTGACTGACTGGACTGACTGACTGAGACTGAATGACTGAGTGCTTGACTGATTGACTGTCAGACTGACTGACTGACTTCGCAAAAGGGAAAAATAAAAAAAAAAGAATTATAAAATTAGAAAAAAATATTTGCATTTAAGATTTCCTTTCCGGCCGGGACTCGAACCCAGTACCACGCGCTAGGAACCCAACGGTCTAGCCATTAGGCTATCGGAGCTCTGTCGATGGACGTCTTAAATATAATAAAAACAAAAAATGCACCTTGGTAATTATTGATTCAAACACTTTGAAATGTACAGGTCGAATAATTAAACTGACTCAGAATTTTTCTCCCTACATAAATAATCAATATTCGCAAAAGAGAAAAATTAAAAAAAAAAGAAGAAGAAATTTCAAGTTAGAAACTAAAAGTATACATTGAAGATTTTCGTTCAGGCTGGGACTCGAACCCAGGGCCGCTCGCTTGGAAGCCTAACACTCTAGCCATTAGTCTATGGGAGCTCTGTCGGTGGGAGTTTTAAATATAATAAAAACAAAAAATGCACCTTGGTAATTGTTTATTTAAACACTTTGAAATCTTCGTGTCGAAAAATTAAACTGACTCAGAATTTTCTTCCCTACATAAATAATCAATAATTGCAAAGGAAAGAAATTGAAAAAAAAAGAAATTTCAAACTAGAAAAGAAATATATACATTGAAGATATTCGCTCCAGCTGGGACTCGAACCCAGGCCACTCGCTTGGAAGACCAGCGGTCTAGCCATTAGGCTATCGGAGTTCTGTCGAGCGGAGTCTTACTGCCTGACTGATACTGCCTGACTGACAGACTGACTCACTGACTGACTGATACTGACTGACTGACTCACTGACTGACCGAGACTGACTGACTAACTGCCTGACTGACTGAGACTGGACTGACTGACTGACTGACTGACTGACTAACTGACTGACTGAGACTGACTGACTGACTGCTTGACTCTCTGACTGGCTATTTCACTGACTGACTGAATGACTAAATGACTGACTGACACTGACTGACTGACTGCTTGACTACCTGACTGACTGCTTGACTGACTAACTGACTGGACAGGACTGACCGACTGACTGACTGACAGACTGACTGAATAAGGATGACTGACAGACTGACTGAATAAGGCTGACTGACTGACTGACTGCCTGACTGACTGACTGACTGAATGACTGACTGACTGACTGACTGAGACTGGACTGGACTGACTGACTGACTGACTGACTGAGACTGACTGACTGCTTTAGTGACTAACTGACTGCACAGGACTGACCGACTGACTGACTGACTGACTGCCTGACTGACTGCCTGACTGACTGACTGAGACTAAATGACTGACTGCTTGACTGACTGGCTGAAGGACTAACTGACTGACTGAGTGACTGACTGACTGAAATGACTGACTGAGACTGAATGACTGAGTGCTTGACTGATTGACTGTCAGACTGACTGACTGACTTCGCAAAAGGGAAAAATAAAAAAAAAGAATTATAAAATTAGAAAAAAATATTTGCATTTAAGATTTCCTTTCCGGCCGGGACTCGAACCCAGTACCACGCGCTAGGAACCCAACGGTCTAGCCATTAGGCTATCGGAGCTCTGTCGATGGAAGTCTTAAATATAATAAAAACAAAAAATGCACCTTGGTAATTATTGATTCAAACACTTTGAAATTTACAGGTCGAATAATTAAACTGACTCAGAATTTTTCTTCCTACATAAATAATCAATATTTGCAAAAGAGAAAAATTAAAAAAAAAAGAAGAAGAAATTTCAAATTAGAAACTAAAAGTATACATTGAAGATTTTCGTTCAGGCTGGGACTCGAACCCAGGGCCACTCGCTTGGAAGCCTAACACTCTAGCCATTAGTCTATGGGAGCTCTGTCGGTGGGAGTTTTAAATATAATAAAAACAAAAAATGCACCTTGGTAATTGTTTATTTAAACACTTTGAAATCTTCGTGTCGAAAAATTAAACTGACTCAGAATTTTCTTCCCTACATAAATAATCAATAATTGCAAAGGAAAGAAATTGAAAAAAAAAGAATTTTCAAATTAGAAAAGAAATATATACATTGAAGATATTCGCTCCGGCTGGGACTCGAACCCAGGCCACTCGCTTGGAAGACCAGCGGTCTAGCCATTAGGCTATCGGAGTTCTGTCGAGCGGAGTCTTACTGCCTGACTGACAGACTGACTCACTGACTGACTGATACTGACTGACTGACTCACTGACTGACCGAGACTGACTGACTAACTGCCTGACTGACTGAGACTGGACTGACTGACTGACTGACTGACTGACTGACTAACTGACTGACTGACTAACTGACTGACTGAGACTGACTGACTGACTGCTTGACTCTCTGACTGGCTATTTCACTGACTGACTGAATGACTAAATGACTGACTGACACTGACTGACTGACTGCTTGACTACCTGACTGACTGCTTGACTGACTAACTGACTGGACAGGACTGACCGACTGACTGACAGACAGACTGACTGAATAAGGATGACTGACAGACTGACTGAATAAGGCTGACTGACTGACTGACTGACAGACTGACTGAATAAGGCTGACCCACTGACTGACTGCCTGACTGACTGACTGACTGACTGACTGACCGAGACTGACTGACTGACTGACTGAGACTGGACTGGACTGACTGACTGACTGACTGACTGAGACTGACTGACTGCTTTAGTGACTAACTGACTGCACAGGACTGACCGACTGACTGACTGACTGACTGCCTGACTGACTGACTGACTGAATGACTGACTGACTGAGACTAAATGACTGACTGCTTGATTGACTGGCTGAAGGACTAACTGACTGACTGAGTGACTGACTGACTGGACTGACTGACTGAGACTGAATGACTGAGTGCTTGACTGATTGACTGTCAGACTGACTGACTGACTTCGCAAAAGGGAAAAATAAAAAAAAAGAATTATAAAATTAGAAAAAAATATTTGCATTTAAGATTTCCTTTCCGGCCGGGACTCGAACCCAGTACCACGCGCTAGGAACCCAACGGTCTAGCCATTAGGCTATCGGAGTTCTGTCGATGGAAGTCTTAAATATAATAAAAACAAAAAATGCACCTTGGTAATTATTGATTCAAACACTTTGAAATTTACAGGTCGAATAATTAAACTGACTCAGAATTTTTCTTCCTACATAAATAATCAATATTTGCAAAAGAGAAAAATTAAAAAAAAAGAAGAAGAAATTTCAAATTAGAAACTAAAAGTATACATTGAAGATTTTCGTTCAGGCTGGGACTCGAACCCAGGGCCACTCGCTTGGAAGCCTAACACTCTAGCCATTAGTCTATGGGAGCTCTGTCGGTGGGAGTTTTAAATATAATAAAAACAAAAAATGCACCTTGGTAATTGTTTATTTAAACACTTTGAAATCTTCGTGTCGAAAAATTAAACTGACTCAGAATTTTCTTCCCTACATAAATAATCAATAATTGCAAAGGAAAGAAATTGAAAAAAAAAAAGAATTTTCAAATTAGAAAAGAAATATATACATTGAAGACATTCGCTCCGGCTGGGACTCGAACCCAGGCCACTCGCTTGGAAGACCAGCGGTCTAGCCATTAGGCTATCGGAGTTCTGTCGAGCGGAGTCTTACTGCCTGACTGATACTGCCTGACTGACAGACTGACTCACTGACTGACTGATACTGACTGACTGACTCACTGACTGACCGACACTGACTGACTAACTGCCTGACTGACTGAGACTGGACTGACTGACTGACTGACTAACTGACTGTTTGAGACTGACTGACTGAGACTGACTGACTGACTGCTTGACTCTCTGACTGGCTATTTCACTGACTGACTGAATGACTAAATGACTGACTGACACTGACTGACTGACTGCTTGACTACCTGACTGACTGCTTGACTGACTAACTGACTGGACAGGACTGACCGACTGACTGACTGACAGACTGACTGAATAAGGATGACTGACAGACTGACTGAATAAGGCTGACTGACTGACTGACTGACAGACTGACTGAATAAGGCTGACCGACTGACTGACTGCCTGACTGACTGACTGACTGAATGACTGACTGACTGACTGACCGAGACTGACTGACTGACTGACTGAGACTGGACTGGACTGACTGACTGACTGACTGACTGAGACTGACTGACTGCTTTAGTGACTAACTGACTGCACAGGACTGACCGACTGACTGACTGACTGACTGCCTGACTGACTGACTGACTGACTGCCTGACTGACTGACTGACTGAATGACTGACTGACTGAGACTAAATGACTGACTGCTTGACTGACTGGCTGAAGGACTAACTGACTGACTGAGTGACTGACTGACTGGACTGACTGACTGAGATTGAATGACTGAGTGCTTGACTGATTGACTGTCAGACTGACTGACTGACTTCGCAAAAGGGAAAAATAAAAAAACAGAATTATAAAATTAGAAAAAAATATTTGCATTTAAGATTTCCTTTCCGGCTGGGATTTGAACCCAGGGCGACACTCATGGAAGCCCAACGCTCTCGCCAATATACTATCGGATCTCTGTTGATCGGTGTCTTAATTATAATAAAAACAAAAAATGCACCTTAGTAATTATTGATCTAAAATCTTTGAAATATAAAGGTCGAATGATTAAACTGACTCAGAATTTTCTTCCGTACATAAATAATCCATATTTGCAAAAGAAAGAAATTGAAAGAAAAAAGAATCTTCAACTTAGAAGAGAAATATATACATGGAAGATTTTCGTTCCGGCCGGGACTCGAACCCAGTACCACGAGCTTGGAACCCAACGGTCTAGCCATTAGGCTATCGGAGCTCTGTCGATGGAAGTCTTAAATATAATAAAAACAAAAAATGCACCTTGGTAATTATTGATTCAAACACTTTGAAATTTACAGGTCGAATAATTAAACTGACTCAGAATTTTTCTCCCTACATAAATAATCAATATTCACAAAAGAGAAAAATTAAAAAAAAAAGAAGAAGAAATTTCAAATTAGAAACTAAAAGTATACATTGAAGATTTTCGTTCAGGCTGGGACTCGAACCCAGGGCCACTCGCTTGGAAGCCTAACACTCTAGCCATTAGTCTATGGGAGCTCTGTCGGTGGGAGTTTTAAATATAATAAAAACAAAAAATGCACCTTGGTAATTGTTTATTTAAACACTTTGAAATCTTCGTGTCGAAAAATTAAACTGACTCAGAATTTTCTTCCCTACATAAATAATCAATAATTGCAAAGGAAAGAAATTGAAAAAAAAAGAATTTTCAAATTAGAAAAGAAATATATACATTGAAGATATTCGCTCCGGCTGGGACTCGAACCCAGGCCACTCGCTTGGAAGACCATAGGTCTAGCCATTAGGCTATCGGAGTGCTGTCGAGCGGAGTCTTACTGCCTGACTGATACTGCCTGACTGACAGACTGACTCACTGACTGACTGATACTGACTGACTGACTCACTGACTGACCGAGACTGACTGACTAACTGCCTGACTGACTGAGACTGGACTGACTGACTGACTGACTGACTGACTGACTAACTGACTGACTGAGACTGACTGACTGACTGCTTGACTCTCTGACTGGCTATTTCACTGACTGACTGAATGACTAAATGACTGACTGACACTGACTGACTGACTGCTTGACTACCTGACTGACTGCTTGACTGACTAACTGACTGGACAGGACTGACCGACTGACTGACTGACAGACTGACTGAATAAGGATGACTGACAGACTGACTGAATAAGGCTGACTGACTGACTGACTGACTGAATAAGGCTGACCGACTGACTGACTGCCTGACTGACTGAATGACTGACTGACTGACTGACTGAGACTGGACTGGACTGACTGACTGAGACTGACTGACTGAGACTGACTGACTGCTTTAGTGACTAACTGACTGCACAGGACTGACCGACTGACTGACTGACTGACTGCCTGACTGACTGACTGACTGAATGACTGACTGACTGAGACTAAATGACTGACTGCTTGACTGACTGCCTGAAGGACTAACTGACTGACTGAGTGACTGACTGACTGGACTGACTGACTGAGACTGAATGACTGAGTGCTTGACTGATTGACTGTCAGACTGACTGACTGACTTCGCAAAAGGGAAAAATAAAAAAAAAAGAATTATAAAATTAGAAAAAAATATTTGCATTTAAGATTTCCTTTCCGGCCGGGACTCGAACCCAGTACCACGCGCTAGGAACCCAACGGTCTAGCCATTAGGCTATCGGAGCTCTGTCGATGGACGTCTTAAATATAATAAAAACAAAAAATGCACCTTGGTAATTATTGATTCAAACACTTTGAAATGTACAGGTCGAATAATTAAACTGACTCAGAATTTTTCTCCCTACATAAATAATCAATATTCGCAAAAGAGAAAAATTAAAAAAAAAAAAGAAGAAGAAATTTCAAATTAGAAACTAAAAGTATACATTGAAGATTTTTGTTCAGGCTGGGACTCGAACCCAGGGCCACTCGCTTGGAAGCCTAACACTCTAGCCATTAGTCTATGGGAGCTCTGTCGGTGGGAGTTTTAAATATAATAAAAACAAAAAATGCACCTTGGTAATTGTTTATTTAAACACTTTGAAATCTTCGTGTCGAAAAATTAAACTGACTCAGAATTTTCTTCCCTACATAAATAATCAATAATTGCAAAGGAAAGAAATTGAAAAAAAAAAGAATTTTCAAATTAGAAAAGAAATATATACATTGAAGATATTCGCTCCGGCTGGGACTCGAACCCAGGCCACTCGCTTGGAAGACCAGCGGTCTAGCCATTAGGCTATCGGAGTTCTGTCGAGCGGAGTCTTACTGCCTGACTGATACTGCCTGACTGACAGACTGACTCACTGACTGACTGATACTGACTGACTGACTCACTGACTGACCGAGACGGACTGACTAACTGCCTGACTGACTGAGACTGGACTGACTGACTGACTGACTGACTGACTGACTGACTGACTAACTGACTGACTGAGACTGACTGACTGACTGCTTGACTCTCTGACTGGCTATTTCACTGACTGACTGAATGACTAAATGACTGACTGACACTGACTGACTGACTGCTTGACTACCTGACTGACTGCTTGACTGACTAACTGACTGGACAGGACTGACCGACTGACTGACTGACAGACTGACTGAATAAGGATGACTGACAGACTGACTGAATAAGGCTGACTGACTGACTGACTGACAGACTGACTGAATAAGGCTGACCGACTGACTGACTGCCTGACTGACTGACTGACTGAATGACTGACTGACTGACTGACCGAGACTGACTGACTGACTGACTGAGACTGGACTGGACTGACTGACTGACTGACTGACTGAGACTGACTGACTGCTTTAGTGACTAACTGACTGCACAGGACTGACCGACTGACTGACTGACTGACTGCCTGACTGACTGAATGACTGACTGACTGAGACTAAATGACTGACTGCTTGACTGACTAACTGACTGACTGAGTGACTGACTGACTGGACTGACTGACTGAGACTGAATGACTGAGTGCTTGACTGATTGACTGTCAGACTGACTGACTGACTTCGCAAAAGGGAAAAATAAAAAAAAAGAATTATAAAATTAGAAAAAAGTATTTGCATTTAAGATTTCCTTTCCGGCCGGGACTCGAACCCAGTACCACGCGCTAGGAACCCAACGGTCTAGCCATTAGGCTATCGGAGCTCTGTCGATGGAAGTCTTTATTATATTTAATAAAAACAAAAAATGCACCTTGGTAATTATTGATTCAAACACTTTGAAATTTACAGGTCGAATAATTAAACTGACTCAGAATTTTTCTCCCTACATAAATAATCAATATTCGCAAAAGAGAAAAATTAAAAAAAAAAGAAGAAGAAATTTCAAATTAGAAACTAAAAGTATACATTGAAGATTTTCGTTCAGGCTGGGACTCGAACCCAGGGCCACTCGCTTGGAAGCCTAACACTCTAGCCATTAGTCTATGGGAGCTCTGTCGGTGGGAGTTTTAAATATAATAAAAACAAAAAATGCACCTTGGTAATTGTTTATTTAAACACTTTGAAATCTTTGTGTCGAAAAATTAAACTGACTCAGAATTTTCTTCCCTACGTAAATAATCAATAATTGCAAAGGAAAGAAATTGAAAAAAAAAAGAATTTTCAAATTAGAAAAGAAATATATACATTGAAGATATTCGCTCCGGCTGGGACTCGAACCCAGGCCACTCGCTTGGAAGACCAGCGGTCTAGCCATTAGGCTATCGGAGTTCTGTCGAGCGGAGTCTTACTGCCTGACTGACAGACTGAGTCACTGACTGACTGATACTGACTGACTGACTCACTGACTGACCGAGACGGACTGACTAACTGCCTGACTGACTGAGACTGGACTGACTGACTGACTGACTGACTGACTGCTTGACTCTCTGACTGGCTATTTCACTGACTGACTGAATGACTAAATGACTGACTGACACTGACTGACTGACTGCTTGACTACCTGACTGACTGCTTGACTGACTAACTGACTGGACAGGACTGACCGACTGACTGACTGACAGACTGACTGAATAAGGCTGACTGACTGACTGACTGACAGACTGACTGAATAAGGCTGACCGACTGACTGACTGCCTGACTGACTGACTGACTGAATGACTGACTGACTGACTGACCGAGACTGACTGACTGACTGACTGAGACTGGACTGGACTGACTGACTGACTGACTGACTGAGACTGACTGACTGCTTTAGTGACTAACTGACTGCACAGGACTGACCGACTGACTGACTGACTGACTGCCTGACTGACTGACTGACTGACTGAGACTAAATGACTGACTGCTTGACTGACTGGCTGAAGGACTAACTGAATGACTGACTGACTGACTGACTGACTGACTGACTAACTGACTGACTGAGACTGACTGACTGACTGCTTGACTCTCTGACTGGCTATTTCACTGACTGACTGAATGACTAAATGACAGACTGACACTGACTGACTGACTGCTTGACTACCTGACTGACTGCTTGACTGACTCACTGACTGGACAGGACTGACCGACTGACTGACTGACAGACTGACTGAATAAGGATGACTGACAGACTGACTGAATAAGGCTGACTGACTGACTGACTGACAGACTGACTGAATAAGGCTGACCGACTGACTGACTGCCTGACTGACTGACTGACTGAATGACTGACTGACTGACTGACCGAGACTGACTGACTGCTTTAGTGACTAACTGACTGCACAGGACTGACCGACTGACTGACTGACTGACTGCCTGACTGACTGAATGACTGACTGACTGAGACTAAATGACTGACTGCTTGACTGACTAACTGACTGACTGAGTGACTGACTGACTGGACTGACTGACTGAGACTGAATGACAGAGTGCTTGACTGATTGACTGTCAGACTGACTGACTGACTTCGCAAAAGGGAAAAATAAAAAAAAAGAATTATAAAATTAGAAAAAAGTATTTGCATTTAAGATTTCCTTTCCGGCCGGGACTCGAACCCAGTACCACGCGCTAGGAACCCAACGGTCTAGCCATTAGGCTATCGGAGCTCTGTCGATGGAAGTCTTTATTATATTTAATAAAAACAAAAAATGCACCTTGGTAATTATTGATTCAAACACTTTGAAATTTACAGGTCGAATAATTAAACTGACTCAGAATTTTTCTCCCTACATAAATAATCAATATTCGCAAAAGAGAAAAATTAAAAAAAAAAGAAGAAGAAATTTCAAATTAGAAACTAAAAGTATACATTGAAGATTTTCGTTCAGGCTGGGACTCGAACCCAGGGCCACTCGCTTGGAAGCCTAACACTCTAGCCATTAGTCTATGGGAGCTCTGTCGGTGGGAGTTTTAAATATAATAAAAACAAAAAATGCACCTTGGTAATTGTTTATTTAAACACTTTGAAATCTTCGTGTCGAAAAATTAAACTGACTCAGAATTTTCTTCCCTACGTAAATAATCAATAATTGCAAAGGAAAGAAATTGAAAAAAAAAAGAATTTTCAAATTAGAAAAGAAATATATACATTGAAGATATTCGCTCCGGCTGGGACTCGAACCCAGGCCACTCGCTTGGAAGACCAGCGGTCTAGCCATTAGGCTATCGGAGTTCTGTCGAGCGGAGTCTTACTGCCTGACTGACAGACTGACTCACTGACTGACTGATACTGACTGACTGACTCACTGACTGACCGAGACGGACTGACTAACTGCCTGACTGACTGAGACTGGACTGACTGACTGACTGACTGCTTGACTCTCTGACTGGCTATTTCACTGACTGACTGAATGACTAAATGACTGACTGACACTGACTGACTGACTGCTTGACTACCTGACTGACTGCTTGACTGACTAACTGACTGGACAGGACTGACCGACTGACTGACTGACAGACTGACTGAATAAGGATGACTGACAGACTGACTGAATAAGGCTGACTGACTGACTGACTGACAGACTGACTGAATAAGGCTGACCGACTGACTGACTGCCTGACTGACTGACTGACTGAATGACTGACTGACTGACTGACCGAGACTGACTGACTGACTGACTGAGACTGGACTGGACTGACTGACTGACTGACTGACTGAGACTGACTGACTGCTTTAGTGACTAACTGACTGCACAGGACTGACCGACTGACTGACTGACTGACTGCCTGACTGACTGACTGACTGAATGACTGACTGACTGAGACTAAATGACTGACTGCTTGACTGACTGGCTGAAGGACTAACTGACTGACTGAGTGACTGACTGACTGGACTGACTGACTGAGACTGAATGACTGAGTGCTTGACTGATTGACTGTCAGACTGACTGACTGACTTCGCAAAAGGGAAAAATAAAAAAAAAGAATTATAAAATTAGAAAAAAATATTTGCATTTAAGATTTCCTTTCCGGCTGGGATTTGAACCCAGGGCGACACTCATGGAAGCCTAACGCTCTCGCCAATATACTATCGGATCTCTGTTGATCGGTGTCTTAATTATAATAAAAACAAAAAATGCACCTTAGTAATTATTGATCTAAAATCTTTGAAATCTAAAGGTCGAATGATTAAACTGACTCAGAATTTTCTTCCGTACATAAATAATCCATATTTGCAAAAGAAAGAAATTGAAAAAAAAAAGAATCTTCAAATTAGAAGAGAAATATATACATGGAAGATTTTCGTTCCGGCCGGGACTCGAACCCAGTACCACGCGCTTGGAACCCAACGGTCTAGCCATTAGGCTATCGGAGCTCTGTCGATGGAAGTCTTAAATATAATAAAAACAAAAAATGCACCTTGGTAATTATTGATTCAAACACTTTGAAATTTACAGGTCGAATAATTACACTGACTCAGAATTTTTCTCCCTACATAAATAATCAATATTCGCAAAAGAGAAAAATTAAAAAAAAAAGAAGAAGAAATTTCAAATTAGAAACTAGAAGTATACATTGAAGATTTTCGTTCAGGCTGGGACTCGAACCCAGGGCCGCTCGCTTGGAAGCCTAACACTCTAGCCATTAGTCTATGGGAGCTCTGTCGGTGGGAGTTTTAAATATAATAAAAACAAAAAATGCACCTTGGTAATTGTTTATTTAAACACTTTGAAATCTTCGTGTCGAAAAATTAAACTGACTCAGAATTTTCTTCCCTACATAAATAATCAATAATTGCAAAGGAAAGAAATTGAAAAAAAAAGAATTTTCAAATTAGAAAAGAAATATATACATTGAAGATATTCGCTATCGAGCCTCCGGCTGGGACTCGAACCCAGGCCACTCGCTTGGAAGACCAGCGGTCTAGCCATTAGGCTATCGGAGTTCTGTCGAGCGGAGTCTTACTGCCTGACTGATACTGCCTGACTGACAGACTGACTCACTGACTGACTGATACTGACTGACTGACTCACTGACTGACCGAGACTGACTGACTAACTGCCTGACTGACTGAGACTGGACTGACTGACTGACTGACTGACTGACTGACTAACTGACTGACTGAGACTGACAGACTGACTGCTTGACTCTCTGACTGGCTATTTCACTGACTGACTGAATGACTAAATGACTGACTGACACTGACTGACTGACTGCTTGACTACCTGACTGACTGCTTGACTGACTAACTGACTGGACAGGACTGACCGACTGACTGACTGACAGACTGACTGAATAAGGATGACTGACAGACTGACTGAATAAGGCTGACTGACTGACTGACTGACAGACTGACTGAATAAGGCTGACCGACTGACTGACTGCCTGACTGACTGACTGACTGAAAGACTGACTGACTGACTGACTGAGACTGGACTGGACTGACTGACTGAGACTGGACTGGACTGACTGACTGACTGAGACTGACTGACTGCTTTAGTGACTAACTGACTGCACAGGACTGACCGACTGACTGACTGACTGACTGCCTGACTGACTGACTGACTGAATGACTGACTGACTGAGACTAAATGACTGACTGCTTGACAGACTGGCTGAAGGACTAACTGACTGACTGAGTGACTGACTGACTGAACTGACTGACTGAGACTGAATGACTGAGTGCTTGACTGATTGACTGTCAGACTGACTGACTGACTTCGCAAAAGGGAAAAATAAAAAAAAAGAATTATAAAATTAGAAAAAAATATTTGCATTTAAGATTTCCTTTCCGGCCGGGACTCGAACCCAGTACCACGCGCTAGGAACCCAACGGTCTAGCCATTAGGCTATCGGAGCTCTGTCGGTTAAAGTCTTAAATATAATAAAAACAAAAAATGCACCTTGGTAATTATTGATTCAAACACTTTGAAATTTACAGGTCGAATAATTAAACTGACTCAGAATTTTCTTCCCTACATAAATAATCAATAATTGCAAAGGAAAGAAATTGAAAAAAAAAGAATTTTCAAATTAGAAAAGAAATATATACATTGAAGATATTCGCTCCGCCTGGGACTCGAACCCAGGCCACTCGCTTGGAAGACCAGCGGTCTAGCCATTAGGCTATCGGAGTTCTGTCGAGCGGAGTCTTACTGCCTGACTGATACTGCCTGACTGACAGACTGACTCACTGACTGACTGATACTGACTGACTGACTCACTGACTGACCGAGACTGACTGACTAACTGCCTGACTGACTGAGACTGGACTGACTGACTGACTGACTGACTAACTGACGGACTGAGACTGACTGTCTGACTGCTTGACTCTCTGACTGGCTATTTCACTGACTGACTGAATGACTAAATGACTGACTGACACTGACTGACTGACTGCTTGACTACCTGACTGACTGCTTGACTGACTAACTGACTGGACAGGACTGACCGACTGACTGACTGACAGACTGACTGAATAAGGATGACTGACAGACTGACTGAATAAGGCTGACTGACTGACTGAATAAGGCTGACCGACTGACTGACTGCCTGACTGACTGACTGACTGAATGACTGACTGACTGACTGACCGAGACTGACTGACTGACTGACTGAGACTGGACTGGACTGACTGACTGACTGACTGACTGAGACTGACTGACTGCTTTAGTGACTAACTGACTGCACAGGACTGACCTACTGACTGACTGACTGACTGCCTGACTGACTGACTGACTGAATGACTGACTGACTGAGACTAAATGACTGACTGCTTGACTGACTGGCTGAAGGACTAACTGACTGACTGAGTGACTGACTGACTGGACTGACTGACTGAGACTGAATGACTGAGTGCTTGACTGATTGACTGTCAGACTGACTGACTGACTTCGCAAAAGGGAAAAATAAAAAAAAAGAATTATAAAATTAGAAAAAAATATTTGCATTTAAGATTTCCTTTCCGGCTGGGATTTGAACCCAGGGCGACACTCATGGAAGCCCAACGCTCTCGCCAATATACTATCGGATCTCTGTTGATCGGTGTCTTAATTATAATAAAAACAAAAAATGCACCTTAGTAATTATTGATCTAAAATCTTTGAAATCTAAAGGTCGAATGATTAAACTCACTCAGAATTTTCTTCCGTACATAAATAATCCATATTTGCAAAAGAAAGAAATTGAAAAAAAAAAAAGAATCTTCAAATTAGAAGAGAAATATATACATGGAAGATTTTCGTTCCGGCCGGGACTCGAACCCAGTACCACGCGCTTGGAACCCAACGGTCTAGCCATTAGGCTATCGGAGCTCTGTCGATGGAAGTCTTAAATATAATAAAAACAAAAAATGCACCTTGCAAATTATTGATTCAAACACTTTGAAATTTACAGGTCGAATAATTAAACTGACTCAGAATTTTTCTCCCTACATAAATAATCAATATTCGCAAAAGAGAAAAATTAAAAAAAAAAAGAAGAAGAAATTTCAAATTAGAAACTAAAAGTATACATTGAAGATTTTCGTTCAGGCTGGGACTCGAACCCAGGGCCACTCGCTTGGAAGCCTAACACTCTAGCCATTAGTCTATGGGAGCTCTGTCGGTGGGAGTTTTAAATATAATAAAAACAAAAAATGCACCTTGGTAATTGTTTATTTAAACACTTTGAAATCTTCGTGTCGAAAAATTAAACTGACTCAGAATTTTCTTCCCTACATAAATAATCAATAATTGCAAAGGAAAGAAATTGAAAAAAAAAAGAATTTTCAAATTAGAAAAGAAATATATACATTGAAGATATTCGCTCCGGCTGGGACTCGAACCCAGGCCACTCGCTTGGAAGACCAGCGGTCTAGCCATTAGGCTATCGGAGTTCTGTCGAGCGGAGTCTTACTGCCTGACTGATACTGCCTGACTGACAGACTGACTCACTGACTGACTGATACTGACTGACTGACTCACTGACTGACCGAGACTGACTGACTAACTGCCTGACTGACTGAGACTGGACTGACTGACTGACTGACTGACTGACTAACTGACTGACTGAGACTGACTGACTGACTGCTTGACTCTCTGACTGGCTATTTCACTGACTGACTGAATGACTAAATGACTGACTGACACTGACTGACTGACTGCTTGACTACCTGACTGACTGCTTGACTGACTAACTGACTGGACAGGACTGACCGACTGACTGACTGACAGACTGACTGAATAAGGATGACTGACAGACTGACTGAATAAGGCTGACTGACTGACTGACTGACAGACTGACTGAATAAGGCTGACCGACTGACTGACTGCCTGACTGACTGACTGACTGAATGACTGACTGACTGACTGACCGAGACTGACTGACTGACTGACTGAGACTGGACTGGACTGACTGACTGACTGACTGACTGAGACTGACTGACTGCTTTAGTGACTAACTGACTGCACAGGACTGACCGACTGACTGACTGACTGACTGCCTGACTGACTGACTGACTGAATGACTGACTGACTGAGACTAAATGACTGACTGCTTGACTGACTGGCTGAAGGACTAACTGACTGACTGAGTGACTGACTGATTGGACTGACTGACTGAGACTGAATGACTGAGTGCTTGACTGATTGACTGTCAGACTGACTGACTGACTTCGCAAAAGGGAAAAATAAAAAAAAAAGAATTATAAAATTAGAAAAAAATATTTGCATTTAAGATTTCCTTTCCGGCCGGGACTCGAACCCAGGGCCACTCGCTTGGAAGCCTAACACTCTAGCCATTAGTCTATGGGAGCTCTGTCGGTGGGAGTTTTAAATATAATAAAAACAAAAAATGCACCTTGGTAATTGTTTATTTAAACACTTTGAAATCTTTGTGTCGAAAAATTAAACTGACTCAGAATTTTCTTCCCTACATAAATAATCAATAATTGCAAAGGAAAGAAATTGAAAAAAAAAGAATTTTCAAATTAGAAAAGAAATATATACATTGAAGATATTCGCTCCGGCTGGGACTCGAACCCAGGCCACTCGCTTGGAAGACCAGCGGTCTAGCCATTAGGCTATCGGAGTTCTGTCGAGCGGAGTCTTACTGCCTGACTTATACTGCCTGACTGACAGACTGACTCACTGACTGACTGATACTGACTGACTGACTCACTGACTGACCGAGACTGACTGACTAACTGCCTGACTGACTGAGACTGGACTGACTGACTGACTGACTGACTGACTGACTAACTGACTGACTGAGACTGACTGCTTGACTCTCTGACTGGCTATTTCACTGACTGACTGAATGACTAAATGACTGACTGACACTGACTGACTGACTGCTTGACTACCTGACTGACTGCTTGACTGACTAACTGACTGGACAGGACTGACCGACTGACTGACTGACAGACTGACTGAATAAGGATGACTGACAGACTGACTGAATAAGGCTGACTGACTGACTGACTGACAGACTGACTGAATAAGGCTGACCGACTGACTGACTGCCTGACTGACTGACTGACTGAATGACTGACTGACTGACTGACCGAGACTGACTGACTGACTGACTGAGACTGGACTGGACTGACTGACTGACTGACTGACTGAGACTGACTGACTGCTTTAGTGACTAACTGACTGCACAGGACTGACCGACTGACTGACTGACTGACTGCCTGACTGACTGACTGACTGAATGACTGACTGACTGAGACTAAATGACTGACTGCTTGACTGACTGGCTGAAGGACTAACTGACTGACTGAGTGACTGACTGACTGGACTGACTGACTGAGACTGAATGACTGAGTGCTTGACTGATTGACTGTCAGACTGACTGACTGACTTCGCAAAAGGGAAAAATAAAAAAAAAGAATTATAAAATTAGAAAAAAATATTTGCATTTAAGATTTCCTTTCCGGCTGGGATTTGAACCCAGGGCGACACTCATGGAAGCCCAACGCTCTCGCCAATATACTATCGGATCTCTGTTGATCGGTGTCTTAATTATAATAAAAACAAAAAATGCACCTTAGTAATTATTGATCTAAAATCTTTGAAATCTAAAGGTCGAATGATTAAACTGACTCAGAATTTTCTTCCGTACATAAATAATCCATATTTGCAAAAGAAAGAAATTGAAAAAAAAAGAATTTTCAAATTAGAAAAGAAATATATACATTGAAGATATTCGCTCCGGCTGGGACTCGAACCCAGGCCACTCGCTTGGAAGACCAGCGGTCTAGCCATTAGGCTATCGGAGTTCTGTCGAGCGGAGTCTTACTGCCTGACTGATACTGCCTGACTGACAGACTGACTCACTAACTGACTGATACTGACTGACTGACTCACTGACTGACCGAGACTGACTGACTAACTGCCTGACTGACTGAGACTGGACTGACTGACTGACTGACTGACTGACTGACTAACTGACTGACTGAGACTGACTGACTGACTGCTTGACTCTCTGACTGGCTATTTCACTGACTGACTGAATGACTAAATGACTGACTGACACTGACTGACTGACTGCGTGACTACCTGACTGACTGCTTGACTGACTAACTGACTGGACAGGACTGACCGACTGACTGACTGACAGACTGACTGAATAAGGATGACTGACAGACTGACTGAATAAGGCTGACTGACAGACTGACTGACAGACTGACTGAATAAGGCTGACCGACTGACTGACTGCCTGACTGACTGACTGACTGAATGACTGACTGACTGACTGACCGAGACTGACTGACTGACTGAGACTGGACTGGACTGACTGACTGACTGACTGACTGAGACTGACTGACTGCTTTAGTGACTAACTGACTGCACAGGACTGACCGACTGACTGACTGACTGACTGCCTGACTGACTGACTGACTGAATGACTGACTGACTGAGACTAAATGACTGACTGCTTGACTGACTGGCTGAAGGACAAACTGACTGACTGAGTGACTGACTGACTGGACTGACTGACTGAGACTGAATGACTGAGTGCTTGACTGATTGACTGTCAGACTGACTGACTGACTTCGCAAAAGGGAAAAATAAAAAAAAAAGAATTATAAAATTAGAAAAAAATTTTTGCATTTAAGATTTCCTTTCCGGCCGGGACTCGAACCCAGGGCCACTCGCTTGGAAGCCTAACACTCTAGCCATTAGTCTATGGGAGCTCTGTCGGTGGGAGTTTTAAATATAATAAAAACAAAAAATGCACCTTGGTAATTGTTTATTTAAACACTTTGAAATCTTCGTGTCGAAAAATTAAACTGACTCAGAATTTTCTTCCCTACATAAATAATCAATAATTGCAAAGGAAAGAAATTGAAAAAAAAAGAATTTTCAAATTAGAAAAGAAATATATACATTGACGATATTCGCTCCGGCTGGGAATCGAACCCAGGCCACTCGCTTGGAAGACCAGCGGTCTAGCCATTAGGCTATCGGAGTTCTGTCGAGCGGAGTCTTACTGCCTGACTGATACTGCCTGACTGACAGACTGACTCACTGACTGACTGATACTGACTGACTGACTCACTGACTGACCGAGACTGACTGACTAACTGCCTGACTGACTGAGACTGGACTGACTGACTGACTGACTGACTAACTGACTGACTGAGACTGACTGACTGACTGCTTGACTCTCTGACTGGCTATTTCACTGACTGACTGAATGACTAAATGACTGACTGACACTGACTGACTGACTGCTTGACTACCTGACTGACTGCTTGACTGACTAACTGACTGGACAGGACTGACCGACTGACTGACTGACAGACTGACTGAATAAGGATGACTGACAGACTGACTGAATAAGGCTGACTGACTGACTGACTGACAGACTGACTGAATAAGGCTGACCGACTGACTGACTGCCTGACTGACTGACTGACTGAATGACTGACTGACTGACTGACCGAGACTGACTGACTGACTGACTGAGACTGAACTGGACTGACTGACTGACTGACTGACTGAGACTGACTGACTGCTTTAGTGACTAACTGACTGCACAGGACTGACCGACTGACTGACTGACTGACTGCCTGACTGACTGACTGACTGAATGACTGACTGAATGAGACTAAATGACTGACTGCTTGACTGACTGGCTGAAGGACTAACTGACTGACTGAGTGACTGACTGACTGGACTGACTGACTGAGACTGAATGACTGAGTGCTTGACTGATTGACTGTCAGACTGACTGACTGACTTCGCAAAAGGGAAAAATAAAAAAAAAAGAATTATAAAATTAGAAAAAAATAGTTGCATTTAAGATTTCCTTTCCGGCTGGGATTTGAACCCAGGGCGACACTCATGGAAGCCCAACGCTCTCGCCAATATACTTTCGGATCTCTGTTGATCGGTGTCTTAATTATAATAAAAACAAAAAATGCACCTTAGTAATTATTGATCTAAAATCTTTGAAATCTAAAGGTCGAATGATTAAACTGACTCAGAATTTTCTTCGGTACATAAATAATCCATATTTGCAAAAGAAAGAAATTGAAAAAAAAAAGAATCTTCAAATTAGAAGAGAAATATATACTTGGAAGATTTTCGTTCCGGCCGGGACTCGAACCCAGTACCACGCGCTTGGAACCCAACGGTCTAGCCATTAGGCTATCGGAGCTCTGTCGATGGAAGTCTTAAATATAATAAAAACAAAAAATGCACCTTGGTAATTATTGATTCAAACACTTTGAAATTTACAGGTCGAATAATTAAACTGACTCAGAATTTTTCTCCCTACATAAATAATCAATATTCGCAAAAGAGAAAAATTAAAAAAAAAGAAGAAGAAATTTCAAATTAGAAACTAAAAGTATACATTGAAGATTTTCGTTCAGGCTGGGACTCGACCCCAGGGCCACTCGCTTGGAAGCCTAACACTCTAGCCATTAGTCTATGGGAGCTCTGTCGGTCGGAGTTTTAAATATAATAAAAACAAAAAATGCACCTTGGTAATTGTTTATTTAAACACTTTGAAATCTTCGTGTCGAAAAATTAAACTGACTCAGAATTTTCTTCCCTACATAAATAATCAATAATTGCAAAGGAAAGAAATTGAAAAAAAAAGAATTTTCAAATTAGAAAAGAAATATATACATTGACGATATTCGCTCCGGCTGGGACTCGAACCCAGGCCACTCGCTTGGAAGACCAGCGATCTAGCCATTAGGCTATCGGAGTTCTGTCGAGCGGAGTCTTACTGCCTGACTGATACTGCCTGACTGACAGACTGACTCACTGACTGACTGATACTGACTGACTGACTCACTGACTGACCGAGACTGACTGACTAACTGCCTGACTGACTGAGACTGGACTGACTGACTGACTGACTGACTAACTGACTGACTGAGACTGACTGACTGACTGCTTGACTCTCTGACTGGCTATTTCACTGACTGACTGAATGACTAAATGACTGACTGACACTGACTGACTGACTGCTTGACTACCTGACTGACTGCTTGACTGACTAACTGACTGGACAGGACTGACCGACTGACTGACTGACAGACTGACTGAATAAGGATGACTGACAGACTGACTGAATAAGGCTGACTGACTGACTGACTGACAGACTGACTGAATAAGGCTGACCGACTGACTGACTGCCTGACTGACTGACTGACTGAATGACTGACTGACTGACTGACCGAGACTGACTGACTGACTGACTGAGACTGAACTGGACTGACTGACTGACTGACTGACTGAGACTGACTGACTGCTTTAGTGACTAACTGACTGCACAGGACTGACCGACTGACTGACTGACTGACTGCCTGACTGACTGACTGACTGAATGACTGACTGAATGAGACTAAATGACTGACTGCTTGACTGACTGGCTGAAGGACTAACTGACTGACTGAGTGACTGACTGACTGGACTGACTGACTGAGACTGAATGACTGAGTGCTTGACTGATTGACTGTCAGACTGACTGACTGACTTCGCAAAAGGGAAAAATAAAAAAAAAAAGAATTATAAAATTAGAAAAAAATAGTTGCATTTAAGATTTCCTTTCCGGCTGGGATTTGAACCCAGGGCGACACTCATGGAAGCCCAACGCTCTCGCCAATATACTTTCGGATCTCTGTTGATCGGTGTCTTAATTATAATAAAAACAAAAAATGCACCTTAGTAATTATTGATCTAAAATCTTTGAAATCTAAAGGTCGAATGATTAAACTGACTCAGAATTTTCTTCGGTACATAAATAATCCATATTTGCAAAAGAAAGAAATTGAAAAAAAAAAAGAATCTTCAAATTAGAAGAGAAATATATACTTGGAAGATTTTCGTTCCGGCCGGGACTCGAACCCAGTACCACGCGCTTGGAACCCAACGGTCTAGCCATTAGGCTATCGGAGCTCTGTCGATGGAAGTCTTAAATATAATAAAAACAAAAAATGCACCTTGGTAATTATTGATTCAAACACTTTGAAATTTACAGGTCGAATAATTAAACTGACTCAGAATTTTTCTCCCTACATAAATAATCAATATTCGCAAAAGAGAAAAATTAAAAAAAAAAGAAGAAGAAATTTCAAATTAGAAACTAAAAGTATACATTGAAGATTTTCGTTCAGGCTGGGACTCGACCCCAGGGCCACTCGCTTGGAAGCCTAACACTCTAGCCATTAGTCTATGGGAGCTCTGTCGGTCGGAGTTTTAAATATAATAAAAACAAAAAATGCACCTTGGTAATTGTTTATTTAAACACTTTGAAATCTTCGTGTCGAAAAATTAAACTGACTCAGAATTTTCTTCCCTACATAAATAATCAATAATTGCAAAGGAAAGAAATTGAAAAAAAAAGAATTTTCAAATTAGAAAAGAAATATATACATTGAAGATATTCGCTCCGGCTGGGACTCGAACCCAGGCCACTCGCTTGGAAGACCAGCGGTCTAGCCATTAGGCTATCGGAGTTCTGTCGAGCGGAGTCTTACTGCCTGACTGATACTGCCTGACTGACAGACTGACTCACTGACTGACTGATACTGACTGACTGACTCACTGACTGACCGAGACTGACTGACTAACTGCCTGACTGACTGAGACTGGACTGACTGACTGACTGACTGACTGACTGACTAACTGACTGACTGAGACTGACTGACTGACTGCTTGACTCTCTGACTGGCTATTTCACTGACTGACTGAATGACTAAATGACTGACTGACACTGACTGACTGACTGCTTGACTACCTGACTGACTGCTTGACTGACTAACTGACTGGACAGGACTGACCGACTGACTGACTGACAGACTGACTGAATAAGGATGACTGACAGACTGACTGAATAAGGCTGACTGACTGACTGACAGACTGACTGAATAAGGCTGACCGACTGACTGACTGCCTGACTGACTGACTGACTGAATGACTGACTGACTGACTGACCGAGACTGACTGACTGACTGACTGAGACTGAACTGGACTGACTGACTGACTGACTGACTGAGACTGACTGACTGCTTTAGTGACTAACTGACTGCACAGGACTGACCGACTGACTGACTGACTGACTGCCTGACTGACTGACTGACTGAATGACTGACTGAATGAGACTAAATGACTGACTGCTTGACTGACTGGCTGAAGGACTAACTGACTGACTGAGTGACTGACTGACTGGACTGACTGACTGAGACTGAATGACTGAGTGCTTGACTGATTGACTGTCAGACTGACTGACTGACTTCGCAAAAGGGAAAAATAAAAAAAAAGAATTATAAAATTAGAAAAAAATAGTTGCATTTAAGATTTCCTTTCCGGCTGGGATTTGAACCCAGGGCGACACTCATGGAAGCCCAACGCTCTCGCCAATATACTTTCGGATCTCTGTTGATCGGTGTCTTAATTATAATAAAAACAAAAAATGCACCTTAGTAATTATTGATCTAAAATCTTTGAAATCTAAAGGTCGAATGATTAAACTGACTCAGAATTTTCTTCGGTACATAAATAATCCATATTTGCAAAAGAAAGAAATTGAAAAAAAAAAAGAATCTTCAAATTAGAAGAGAAATATATACTTGGAAGATTTTCGTTCCGGCCGGGACTCGAACCCAGTACCACGCGCTTGGAACCCAACGGTCTAGCCATTAGGCTATCGGAGCTCTGTCGATGGAAGTCTTAAATATAATAAAAACAAAAAATGCACCTTGGTAATTATTGATTCAAACACTTTGAAATTTACAGGTCGAATAATTAAACTGACTCAGAATTTTTCTCCCTACATAAATAATCAATATTCGCAAAAGAGAAAAATTAAAAAAAAAAGAAGAAGAAATTTCAAATTAGAAACTAAAAGTATACATTGAAGATTTTCGTTCAGGCTGGGACTCGACCCCAGGGCCACTCGCTTGGAAGCCTAACACTCTAGCCATTAGTCTATGGGAGCTCTGTCGGTCGGAGTTTTAAATATAATAAAAACAAAAAATGCACCTTGGTAATTGTTTATTTAAACACTTTGAAATCTTCGTGTCGAAAAATTAAACTGACTCAGAATTTTCTTCCCTACATAAATAATCAATAATTGCAAAGGAAAGAAATTGAAAAAAAAAGAATTTTCAAATTAGAAAAGAAATATATACATTGAAGATATTCGCTCCGGCTGGGACTCGAACCCAGGCCACTCGCTTGGAAGACCAGCGGTCTAGCCATTAGGCTATCGGAGTTCTGTCGAGCGGAGTCTTACTGCCTGACTGATACTGCCTGACTGACAGACTGACTCCCTGACTGACTGATACTGACTGACTGACTCACTGACTGACCGAGACTGACTGACTAACTGCCTGACTGACTGAGACTGGACTGACTGACTGACTGTCTGACTAACTGACTGACTGAGACTGACTGACTGACTGCTTGACTCTCTGACTGGCTATTTCACTGACTGACTGACTGACTGACAGACTGACTGAATAAGGATGACTGACAGACTGACTGAATAAGGCTGACTGACTGACTGACTGACAGACTGACTGAATAAGGCTGACCGACTGACTGACTGCCTGACTGACTGACTGACTGAATGACTGACTGACTGACTGACCGAGACTGACTGACTGACTGACTGAGACTGGACTGACTGACTGACTGACTGAGACTGACTGACTGAGACTGACTGACTGCTTTAGTGACTAACTGACTGCACAGGACTGACCGACTGACTGACTGACTGACTGCCTGACTGACTGACTGACTGAGACTAAATGACTGACTGCTTGACTGACTGGCTGAAGGACTAACTGACTGACTGAGTGACTGACTGACTGGACTGACTGACTGAGACTGAATGACTGAGTGCTTGACTGATTGACTGTCAGACTGACTGACTGACTTCGCAAAAGGGAAAAATAAAAAAAAAGAATTATAAAATTAGAAAAAAACATTTGCATTTAAGATTTCCTTTCCGGCCGGGACTCGAACCCAGTACCACGCGCTAGGAACCCAACGGTCTAGCCATTAGGCTATCAGAGCTCTGTCGATGGAAGTCTTAAATATAATAAAAACAAAAAATGCACCTTGGTAATTATTGATTCAAACACTTTGAAATTTACAGGTCGAATAATTAAACTGACTCAGAATTTTTCTCCCTACATAAATAATCAATATTCGCAAAAGAGAAAAATTTAAAAAAAAGAAGAAGAAATTTCAAATTAGAAACTAAAAGTATACATTGAAGATTTTCGTTCAGGCTGGGACTCGAACCCAGGGCCACTCGCTTGGAAGCTTAACACTCTAGCCATTAGTCTATGGGAGCTCTGTCGGTGGGAGTTTTAAATATAATAAAAACAAAAAATGCACCTTGGTAATTGTTTATTTAAACACTTTGAAATCTTTGTGTCGAAAAATTAAACTGACTCAGAATTTTCTTCCCTACATAAATAATCAATAATTGCAAAGGAAAGAAATTGAAAAAAAAAAGAATTTTCAAATTAGAAAAGAAATATTTGCATTTAAGATTTCCTTTCCGGCTGGGATTTGAACCCAGGGCGACACTCATGGAAGCCCAACGCTCTCGCCAATATACTATCGGATCTCTGTTGATCGGTGTCTTAATTATAATAAAAACAAAAAATGCACCGTAGTAATTATTGATCTAAAATCTTTGAAATCTAAAGGTCGAATGATTAAACTGACTCAGAATTTTCTTCCGTACATAAATAATCCATATTTGCAAAAGAAAGAAATTGAAAAAAAAAGAATTTTCAAATTAGAAAAGAAATATATACATTGAAGATATTCGCTCCGGCTGGGACTCGAACCCAGGCCACTCGCTTGGAAGACCAGCGGTCTAGCCATTAGGCTATCGGAGTTCTGTCGAGCGGAGTCTTACTGCCTGACTGATACTGCCTGACTGACAGACTGACTCACTGACTGACTGATACTGACTGACTGACTAACTGACTGACTGAGACTGACTGACTGACTGCTTGACTCTCTGACTGGCTATTTCACTGACTGACTGAATGACTAAATGACTGACTGACACTGACTGACTGACTGCGTGACTACCTGACTGACTGCTTGACTGACTAACTGACTGGACAGGACTGACCGACTGACTGACTGACAGACTGACTGAATAAGGATGACTGACAGACTGACTGAATAAGGCTGACTGACAGACTGACTGACAGACTGACTGAATAAGGCTGACCGACTGACTGACTGCCTGACTGACTGACTGACTGAATGACTGACTGACTGACTGACCGAGACTGACTGACTGACTGACTGAGACTGGACTGGACTGACTGACTGACTGACTGACTGAGACTGACTGACTGCTTTAGTGACTAACTGACTGCACAGGACTGACCGACTGACTGACTGACTGACTGCCTGACTGACTGACTGCCTGACTGACTGACTGACTGAATGACTGACTGACTGAGACTAAATGACTGACTGCTTGACTGACTGGCTGAAGGACAAACTGACTGACTGAGTGACTGACTGACTGGACTGACTGACTGAGACTGAATGACTGAGTGCTTGACTGATTGACTGTCAGACTGACTGACTGACTTCGCAAAAGGGAAAAATAAAAAAAAAAGAATTATAAAATTAGAAAAAAATTTTTGCATTTAAGATTTCCTTTCCGGCCGGGACTCGAACCCAGGGCCACTCGCTTGGAAGCCTAACACTCTAGCCATTAGTCTATGGGAGCTCTGTCGGTGGGAGTTTTAAATATAATAAAAACAAAAAATGCACCTTGGTAATTGTTTATTTAAACACTTTGAAATCTTCGTGTCGAAAAATTAAACTGACTCAGAATTTTCTTCCCTACATAAATAATCAATAATTGCAAAGGAAAGAAATTGAAAAAAAAAGAATTTTCAAATTAGAAAAGAAATATATACATTGACGATATTCGCTCCGGCTGGGACACGAACCCAGGCCACTCGCTTGGAAGACCAGCGGTCTAGCCATTAGGCTATCGGAGTTCTGTCGAGCGGAGTCTTACTGCCTGACTGATACTGCCTGACTGACAGACTGACTCACTGACTGACTGATACTGACTGACTGACTCACTGACTGACCGAGACTGACTGACTAACTGCCTGACTGACTGAGACTGGACTGACTGACTGACTGACTGACTGACTGACTAACTGACTGACTGAGACTGACTGACTGACTGCTTGACTCTCTGACTGGCTATTTCACTGACTGACTGAATGACTAAATGACTGACTGACACTGACTGACTGACTGCTTGACTACCTGACTGACTGCTTGACTGACTAACTGACTGGACAGGACTGACCGACTGACTGACTGACAGACTGACTGAATAAGGATGACTGACAGACTGACTGAATAAGGCTGACTGACTGACTGACTGACAGACTGACTGAATAAGGCTGACCGACTGACTGACTGCCTGACTGACTGACTGACTGAATGACTGACTGACTGACTGACCGAGACTGACTGACTGACTGACTGAGACTGAACTGGACTGACTGACTGACTGACTGACTGAGACTGACTGACTGCTTTAGTGACTAACTGACTGCACAGGACTGACCGACTGACTGACTGACTGACTGCCTGACTGACTGACTGACTGAATGACTGACTGAATGAGACTAAATGACTGACTGCTTGACTGACTGGCTGAAGGACTAACTGACTGACTGAGTGACTGACTGACTGGACTGACTGACTGAGACTGAATGACTGAGTGCTTAACTGATTGACTGTCAGACTGACTGACTGACTTCGCAAAAGGGAAAAATAAAAAAAAAAGAATTATAAAATTAGAAAAAAATAGTTGCATTTAAGATTTCCTTTCCGGCTGGGATTTGAACCCAGGGCGACACTCATGGAAGCCCAACGCTCTCGCCAATATACTTTCGGATCTCTGTTGATCGGTGTCTTAATTATAATAAAAACAAAAAATGCACCTTAGTAATTATTGATCTAAAATCTTTGAAATCTAAAGGTCGAATGATTAAACTGACTCAGAATTTTCTTCGGTACATAAATAATCCATATTTGCAAAAGAAAGAAATTGAAAAAAAAAAAAAAAAGAATCTTCAAATTAGAAGAGAAATATATACTTGGAAGATTTTCGTTCCGGCCGGGACTCGAACCCAGTACCACGCGCTTGGAACCCAACGGTCTAGCCATTAGGCTATCGGAGCTCTGTCGATGGAAGTCTTAAATATAATAAAAACAAAAAATGCACCTTGGTAATTATTGATTCAAACACTTTGAAATTTACAGGTCGAATAATTAAACTGACTCAGAATTTTTCTCCCTACATAAATAATCAATATTCGCAAAAGAGAAAAATTAAAAAAAAAGAAGAAGAAATTTCAAATTAGAAACTAAAAGTATACATTGAAGATTTTCGTTCAGGCTGGGACTCGACCCCAGGGCCACTCGCTTGGAAGCCTAACACTCTAGCCATTAGTCTATGGGAGCTCTGTCGGTCGGAGTTTTAAATATAATAAAAACAAAAAATGCACCTTGGTAATTGTTTATTTAAACACTTTGAAATCTTTGTGTCGAAAAATTAAACTGACTCAGAATTTTCTTCCCTACATAAATAATCAATAATTGCAAAGGAAAGAAATTGAAAAAAAAAGAATTTTCAAATTAGAAAAGAAATATATACATTGAAGATATTCGCTCCGGCTGGGACTCGAACCCAGGCCACTCGCTTGGAAGACCAGCGGTCTAGCCATTAGGCTATCGGAGTTCTGTCGAGCGGAGTCTTACTGCCTGACTGATACTGCCTGACTGACAGACTGACTCCCTGACTGACTGATACTGACTGACTGACTCACTGACTGACCGAGACTGACTGACTAACTGCCTGACTGACTGAGACTGGACTGACTGACTGACTGACTGACTAACTGACTGACTGAGACTGACTGACTGACTGCTTGACTCTCTGACTGGCTATTTCACTGACTGACTGACTGACTGACAGACTGACTGAATAAGGATGACTGACAGACTGACTGAATAAGGCTGACTGACTGACTGACTGACAGACTGACTGAATAAGGCTGACCGACTGACTGACTGAATAAGGCTGACCGACTGACTGACTGCCTGACTGACTGACTGACTGAATGACTGACTGACTGACTGACCGAGACTGACTGACTGACTGACTGAGACTGGACTGACTGACTGACTGACTGAGACTGACTGACTGCTTTAGTGACTAACTGACTGCACAGGACTGACCGACTGACTGACTGACTGACTGCCTGACTGACTGACTGACTGAATGACTGACTGACTGAGACTAAATGACTGACTGCTTGACTGACTGGCTGAAGGACTAACTGACTGACTGAGTGACTGACTGACTGGAGTGACTGACTGAGACTGAATGACTGAGTGCTTGACTGATTGACTGTCAGACTGACTGACTGACTTCGCAAAAGGGAAAAATAAAAAAAAAGAATTATAAAATTAGAAAAAAACATTTGCATTTAAGATTTCCTTTCCGGCCGGGACTCGAACCCAGTACCACGCGCTAGGAACCCAACGGTCTAGCCATTAGGCTATCAGAGCTCTGTCGATGGAAGTCTTAAATATAATAAAAACAAAAAATGCACCTTGGTAATATTTGATTCAAACACTTTGAAATTTACAGGTCGAATAATTAAACTGACTCAGAATTTTTCTCCCTACATAAATAATCAATATTCGCAAAAGAGAAAAATTTAAAAAAAAGAAGAAGAAATTTCAAATTAGAAACTAAAAGTATACATTGAAGATTTTCGTTCAGGCTGGGACTCGAACCCAGGGCCACTCGCTTGGAAGCCTAACACTCTAGCCATTAGTCTATGGGAGCTCTGTCGGTGGGAGTTTTAAATATAATAAAAACAAAAAATGCACCTTGGTAATTGTTTATTTAAACACTTTGAAATCTTCGTGTCGAAAAATTAAACTGACTCAGAATTTTCTTCCCTACATAAATAATCAATAATTGCAAAGGAAAGAAATTGAAAAAAAAAAGAATTTTCAAATTAGAAAAGAAATATATACATTGAAGATATTCGCTCCGGCTGGGACTCGAACCCAGGCCACTCGCTTGGAAGACCAGCGGTCTAGCCATTAGGCTATCGGAGTTCTGTCGAGCGGAGTCTTACTGCCTGACTGATACTGCCTGACTGACAGACTGACTCACTGACTGACTGATATTGACTGACTGACTCACTGACTGACCGAGACTGACTGACTAACTGCCTGACTGACTGAGACTGGACTGACTGACTGACTGACTGACTAACTGACTGACTGAGACTGACTGACTGACTGCTTGACTCTCTGACTGGCTATTTCACTGACTGACTGAATGACTAAATGACTGACTGACACTGACTGACTGACTGCTTGACTACCTGACTGACTGCTTGACTGACTAACTGACTGGACAGGACTGACCGACTGAGTGACTGACAGACTGACTGAATAAGGATGACTGACAGACTGACTGAATAAGGCTGACTGACAGACTGACTGAATAAGGCTGACCGACTGACTGACTGCCTGACTGACTGAATGACTGACTGACCGAGACTGACTGACAGACTGACTGAGACTGGACTGGACTGACTGACTGACTGACTGACTGAGACTGACTGACTGCTTTAGTGACTAACTGACTGCACAGGACTGACCGACTGACTGACTGACTGCCTGACTGACTGAATGACTGACTGACTGAGACTAAATGACTGACTGCTTGACTGACTGGCTGAAGGACTAACTGACTGATTGAGTGACTGACTGACTGGACTGACTGACTGAGACTGAATGACTGAGTGCTTGACTGATTGACTGTCAGACTGACTGACTGACTTCGCAAAAGGGAAAAATAAAAAAAAAGAATTATAAAATTAGAAAAAAACATTTGCATTTAAGATTTCCTTTCCGGCCAGGACTCGAACCCAGTACAACGCGCTAGGAACCCAACGGTCTAGCCATTAGGCTATCGGAGCTCTGTCGATGGAAGTCTTAAATATAATAAAAACAAAAAATGCACCTTGGTAATTATTGATTCAAACACTTTGAAATTTACAGGTCGAATAATTAAACTGACTCAGAATTTTTCTCCCTACATAAATAATCAATATTCGCAAAAGAGAAAAATTTAAAAAAAAAGAAGAAGAAATTTCAAATTAGAAACTAAAAGTATACATTGAAGATTTTCGTTCAGGCTGGGACTCGAACCCAGGGCCACTCGCTTGGAAGCCTAACACTCTAGCCATTAGTCTATGGGAGCTCTGTCGGTGGGAGTTTTAAATATAATAAAAACAAAAAATGCACCTTGGTAATTGTTTATTTAAACACTTTGAAATCTTCGTGTCGAAAAATTAAACTGACTCAGAATTTTCTTCCCTACATAAATAATCAATAATTGCAAAGGAAAGAAATTGAAAAAAAAAGAATTTTCAAATTAGAAAAGAAATATATACATTGAAGATATTCGCTCCGGCTGGGACTCGAACCCAGGCCACTCGCTTGGAAGACCAGCGGTCTAGCCATTAGGCTATCGGAGTTCTGTCGAGCGGAGTCTTACTGCCTGACTGATACTGCCTGACTGACAGACTGACTCACTGACAGACTGATACTGACTGACTGACTCACTGACTGACCGAGACTGACTGACTAACTGCCTGACTGACTGAGACTGGACTGACTGACTGACTGACTGACTTACTGACTAACTGACTGACTGAGACTGACTGACTGACTGCTTGACTCTCTGACTGGCTATTTCACTGACTGACTGAATGACTAAATGACTGACTGACACTGACTGACTGACTGCTTGACTACCTGACTGACTGCTTGACTGACTAACTGACTGGACAGGACTGACCGACTGACTGACTGACAGACTGACTGAATAAGGCTGACTGACTGACTGACTGACAGACTGACTGAATAAGGCTGACCGACTGACTGACTGCCTGACTGACTGACTGACTGACTGACCGAGACTGTCTGACTGACTGACTGAGACTGGACTGGACTGACTGACTGACAGACTGACTGAGACTGACTGACTGCTTTAGTGACTAACTGACTGCACAGGACTGACCGACTGACTGACTGACTGACTGACTGACTGACTGAATGACTGACTGACTGAGACTAAATGACTGACTGCTTGACTGACTGGCTGAAGGACTAACTGACTGACTGAGTGACTGACTGACTGGACTGACCGACTGAGTGACTGACAGACTGACTGAATAAGGATGACTGACAGACTGACTGAATAAGGCTGACTGACTGACTGACTGACAGACTGACTGAATAAGGCTGACCGACTGACTGACTGCCTGACTGACTGACTGACTGAATGACTGACTGACTGACTGACCGAGACTGACTGACTGACTGACTGAGACTGGACTGGACTGACTGACTGACTGACTGACTGAGACTGACTGACTGCTTTAGTGACTAACTGACTGCACAGGACTGACCGACTGACTGACTGACTGACTGCCTGACTGACTGAGACTGAATGACTGAGTGCTTGACTGATTGACTGTCAGACTGACTGACTGACTTCGCAAAAGGGAAAAATAAAAAAAAAAGAATTATAAAATTAGAAAAAAATATTTGCATTTAAGATTTCCTTTCCGGCCGGGACTCGAACCCAGGGCCACTCGCTTGGAAACCTAACACTCTAGCCATTAGTCTATGGGAGCTCTGTCGGTGGGAGTTTTAAATATAATAAAAACAAAAAATGCACCTTGGTAATTGTTTATTTAAACACTTTGAAATCTTCGTGTCGAAAAATTAAACTGACTCAGAATTTTCTTCCCTACATAAATAATCAATAATTGCAAAGAAAAGAAATTGAAAAAAAAAAAGAATTTTCAAATTAGAAAAGAAATATATACATTTAAGATACTCGCTCCGGCTGGGACTCGAACCCAGGCCACTCGCTTGGAAGACCAGCGGTCTAGCCATCAGGCTATTGGAGTTCTGTCGAGCGGAGTCTTACTGCCTGACTGATACTGCCTGACTGACAGACTGACTCACTGACTGACCGATACTGACTGACTGACTCACTGACTGACCGAGACTGACTGACTAACTGCCTGACTGACTGAGACTGGACTGACTGACTGACTGACTGACTGACTGACTAACTGACTGACTGAGACTGACTGACTGACTGCTTGACTCTCTGACTGGCTATTTCACTGACTGACTGAATGACTAAATGACTGACTGACACTGACTGACTGACTGCTTGACTACCTGACTGACTGCTTGACTGACTAACTGACTGGACAGGACTGACCGACTGAGTGACTGACAGACTGACTGAATAAGGATGACTGACAGACTGACTGAATAAGGCTGACTGACTGACTGACTGACAGACTGACTGAATAAGGCTGACCGACTGACTGACTGCCTGACTGACTGACTGACTGAATGACTGACTGACCGAGACTGACTGACTGACTGACTGAGACTGGACTGGACTGACTGACTGACTGACTGACTGAGACTGACTGACTGCTTTAGTGACTAACTGACTGCACAGGACTGACCGACTGACTGACTGACTGCCTGACTGACTGAATGACTGACTGACTGAGACTAAATGGCTGACTGCTTGACTGACTGGCTGAAGGACTAACTGACTGACTGACTGACTGACTGACTGGACTGACTGACTGAGACTGAATGACTGAGTGCTTGACTGATTGACTGTCAGACTGACTGACTGACTTCGCAAAAGGGAAAAATGAAAAAAAAAGAATTATAAAATTAGAAAAAAATATTTGCATTTAAGATTTCCTTTCCGGCCGGGACTCGAACCCAGTACCACGCGCTAGGAACCCAACGGTCTAGCCATTAGGCTATCGGAGCTCTGTCGATGGAAGTCTTAAATATAATAAAAACAAAAAATGCACCTTGGTAATTATTGATTCAAACACTTTGAAATTTACATGTCGAATAATTAAACTGACTCAGAATTTTTCTCCCTACATAAATAATCAATATTCGCAAAAGAGAAAAATTAAAAAAAAAAGAAGAAGAAATTTCAAATTAGAAACTAAAAGTATACATTGAAGATTTTCGTTCAGGCTGGGACTCGAACCCAGGGCCACTCGCTTGGAAGCCTTACACCCTAGCCATTAGTCTATGGGAGCTCTGTCGGTGGGAGTTTTAAATATAATAAAAACAAAAAATGCACCTTGGTAATTGTTTATTTAAACACTTTGAAATCTTCGTGTCGAAAAATTAAACTGACTCAGAATTTTCTTCCCTACATAAATAATCAATAATTGCAAAGGAAAGAAATTGAAAAAAAAAAGAATTTTCAAATTAGAAAAGAAATATATACATTGAAGATATTCGCTCCGGCTGGGACTCGAACCCAGGCCACTCGCTTGGAAGACCAGCGGTCTAGCTATTAGGCTATCGAAGTTCTGTCGAGCGGAGTCTTACTGCCTGACTGATACTGCCTGACTGACAGACTGACTCACTGACTGACTGATATTGACTGACTGACTCACTGACTGACCGAGACTGACTGACTAACTGCCTGACTGACTGAGACTGGACTAACTGACTGACTGACTGACTGACTGACTAACTGACTGACTGAGACTGACTGACTGACTGCTTGACTCTCTGACTGGCTATTTCACTGACTGACTGAATAACTAAATGACTGACTGACACTGACTGACTGACTGCTTGACTACCTGACTGACTGCTTGACTGACTGACTGACTGGACAGGACTGACCGACTGACTGACTGACAGACTGACTGAATAAGGATGACTGACAGACTGACTGAATAAGGCTAACTGACTGACTGACTGACAGACTGACTGAATAAGGCTGACCGACTGACTGACTGCCTGACTGACTGACTGACTGAATGACTGACTGACTGACTGACCGAGACTGACTGACTGACTGACTGAGTTTGGACTGGACTGACTGACTGACTGACTGACTGAGACTGACTGACTGCTTTAGTGACTAACTGACTGCACAGGACTGACCGACTGACTGACTGACTGACTGACTGACTGACTGAATGACTGACTGACTGAGACTAAATGACTGACTGCTCGACTGACTGGCTGAAGGACTAACTGACTGACTGAGTGACTGACTGACTGGACTGACTGACTGAGACTGAATGACTGAGTGCTTGACTGATTGACTGTCAGACTGACTGACTGACTTCGCAAAAGGGAAAAATAAAAAAAAAGAATTATAAAATTAGAAAAAAACATTTGCATTTAAGATTTCCTTTCCGGCCGGGACTCGAACCCAGTACCACGCGCTAGGAACCCAACGGTCAGGCCATTAGGCTATCGGAGCTCTGTCGATGGAAGTCTTAAATATAATAAAAACAAAAAATGCACCTTGGTAATTATTGATTCAAACACTTTGAAATTTACAGGTCGAATAATTAAACTGACTCAGAATTTTTCTCCCTACATAAATAATCAATATTCGCAAAAGAGAAAAATTAAAAAAAAAAGAAGAAGAAATTTCAAATTAGAAACTAAAAGTATACATTGAAGATTTTCGTTCAGGCTGGGACTCGAACCCAGGGCCACTCGCTTGGAAGCCTAACACTCTAGCCATTAGTCTATGGGAGCTCTGTCGGTGGGAGTTTTAAATATAATAAAAACAAAAAATGCACCTTGGTAATTGTTTATTTAAACACTTTGAAATCTTCGTGTCGAAAAATTAAACTGACTCAGAATTTTCTTCCCTACATAAATAATCAATAATTGCAAAGGAAAGAAATTGAAAAAAAAAAGAATTTTCAAATTAGAAAAGAAATATATACATTTAAGATATTCGCTCCGGCTGGGACTCGAACCCAGGCCACTCGCTTGGAAGACCAGCGGTCTAGCCATCAGGCTATTGGAGTTCTGTCGAGCGGAGTCTTACTGCCTGACTGATACTGCCTGACTGACAGACTGACTCACTGACTGACCGATACTGACTGACTGACTCACTGACTGACCGAGACTGACTGACTAACTGCCTGACTGACTGAGACTGGACTGACTGACTGACTGACTGACTGACTAACTGACTGACTGAGACTGACTGACTGACTGCTTGACTCTCTGACTGGCTATTTCACTGACTGACTGAATGACTAAATGACTGACTGACACTGACTGACTGACTGCTTGACTACCTGACTGACTGCTTGACTGACTAACTGACTGGACAGGACTGACCGACTGAGTGACTGACAGACTGACTGAATAAGGATGACTGACAGACTGACTGAATAAGGCTGACTGACTGACTGACTGACAGACTGACTGAATAAGGCTGACCGACTGACTGACTGCCTGACTGACTGACTGACTGAATGACTGACTGACCGAGACTGACTGACTGACTGACTGAGACTGGACTGGACTGACTGACTGACTGACTGACTGAGACTGACTGACTGCTTTAGTGACTAACTGACTGCACAGGACTGACCGACTGACTGACTGACTGCCTGACTGACTGACTGACTGAATGACTGACTGACTGAGACTAAATGGCTGACTGCTTGACTGACTGGCTGAAGGACTAACTGACTGACTGACTGACTGACTGACTGGACTGACTGACTGAGACTGAATGACTGAGTGCTTGACTGATTGACTGTCAGACTGACTGACTGACTTCGCAAAAGGGAAAAATGAAAAAAAAAGAATTATAAAATTAGAAAAAAATATTTGCATTTAAGATTTCCTTTCCGGCCGGGACTCGAACCCAGTACCACGCGCTAGGAACCCAACGGTCTAGCCATTAGGCTATCGGAGCTCTGTCGATGGAAGTCTTAAATATAATAAAAACAAAAAATGCACCTTGGTAATTATTGATTCAAACACTTTGAAATTTACATGTCGAATAATTAAACTGACTCAGAATTTTTCTCCCTACATAAATAATCAATATTCGCAAAAGAGAAAAATTAAAAAAAAAAGAAGAAGAAATTTCAAATTAGAAACTAAAAGTATACATTGAAGATTTTCGTTCAGGCTGGGACTCGAACCCAGGGCCACTCGCTTGGAAGCCTAACACCCTAGCCATTAGTCTATGGGAGCTCTGTCGGTGGGAGTTTTGAATATAATAAAAACAAAAAATGCACCTTGGTAATTGTTTATTTAAACACTTTGAAATCTTCGTGTCGAAAAATTAAACTGACTCAGAATTTTCTTCCCTACATAAATAATCAATAATTGCAAAGGAAAGAAATTGAAAAAAAAAAAGAATTTTCAAATTAGAAAAGAAATATATACATTGAAGATATTCGCTCCGGCTGGGACTCGAACCCAGGCCACTCGCTTGGAAGACCAGCGGTCTAGCTATTAGGCTATCGAAGTTCTGTCGAGCGGAGTCTTACTGCCTGACTGATACTGCCTTACTGACAAACTGACTCACTGACTGACTGATATTGACTGACTGACTCACTGACTGACCGAGACTGACTGACTAACTGCCTGACTGACTGAGACTGGACTGACTGACTGACTGACTGACTGACTGACTAACTGACTGACTGAGACTGACTGACTGACTGCTTGACTCTCTGACTGGCTATTTCACTGACTGACTGAATAACTAAATGACTGACTGACACTGACTGACTGACTGCTTGACTACCTGACTGACTGCTTGACTGACTGACTGACTGGACAGGACTGACCGACTGACTGACTGACAGACTGACTGAATAAGGATGACTGACAGACTGACTGAATAAGGCTAACTGACTGACTGACTGACAGACTGACTGAATAAGGCTGACCGACTGACTGACTGCCTGACTGACTGACTGACTGAATGACTGACTGACTGACTGACCGAGACTGACTGACTGACTGACTGAGTTTGGACTGGACTGACTGACTGACTGACTGACTGAGACTGACTGACTGCTTTAGTGACTAACTGACTGCACAGGACTGACCGACTGACTGACTGACTGACTGACTGACTGACTGAATGACTGACTGACTGAGACTAAATGACTGACTGCTCGACTGACTGGCTGAAGGACTAACTGACTGACTGAGTGACTGACTGACTGGACTGACTGACTGAGACTGAATGACTGAGTGCTTGACTGATTGACTGTCAGACTGACTGACTGACTTCGCAAAAGGGAAAAATAAAAAAAAAGAATTATAAAATTAGAAAAAAACATTTGCATTTAACATTTCCTTTCCGGCCGGGACTCGAACCCAGTACCACGCGCTAGGAACCCAACGGTCAGGCCATTAGGCTATCGGAGCTCTGTCGATGGAAGTCTTAAATATAATAAAAACAAAAAATGCACCTTGGTAATTATTGATTCAAACACTTTGAAATTTACAGGTCGAATAATTAAACTGACTCAGAATTTTTCTCCCTACATAAATAATCAATATTCGCAAAAGAGAAAAATTAAAAAAAAAAGAAGAAGAAATTTCAAATTAGAAACTAAAAGTATACATTGAAGATTTTCGTTCAGGCTGGGACTCGAACCCAGGGCCACTCGCTTGGAAGCCTAACACTCTAGCCATTAGTCTATGGGAGCTCTGTCGGTGGGAGTTTTAAATATAATAAAAACAAAAAATGCACCTTGGTAATTGTTTATTTAAACACTTTGAAATCTTCGTGTCGAAAAATTAAACTGACTCAGAATTTTCTTCCCTACATAAATAATCAATAATTGCAAAGGAAAGAAATTGAAAAAAAAAAGAATTTTCAAATTAGAAAAGAAATATATACATTTAAGATATTCGCTCCGGCTGGGACTCGAACCCAGGCCACTCGCTTGGAAGACCAGCGGTCTAGCCATCAGGCTATTGGAGTTCTGTCGAGCGGAGTCTTACTGCCTGACTGATACTGCCTGACTGACAGACTGACTCACTGACTGACCGATACTGACTGACTGACTCACTGACTGACCGAGACTGACTGACTAACTGCCTGACTGACTGAGACTGGACTGACTGACTGACTGACTGACTGACTAACTGACTGACTGAGACTGACTGACTGACTGCTTGACTCTCTGACTGGCTATTTCACTGACTGACTGAATGACTAAATGACTGACTGACACTGACTGACTGACTGCTTGACTACCTGACTGACTGCTTGACTGACTAACTGACTGGACAGGACTGACCGACTGAGTGACTGACAGACTGACTGAATAAGGATGACTGACAGACTGACTGAATAAGGCTGACTGACTGACTGACTGACAGACTGACTGAATAAGGCTGACCGACTGACTGACTGCCTGACTGACTGACTGACTGAATGACTGACTGACCGAGACTGACTGACTGACTGACTGAGACTGGACTGGACTGACTGACTGACTGACTGACTGAGACTGACTGACTGCTTTAGTGACTAACTGACTGTACAGGACTGACCGACTGACTGACTGACTGACTGCCTGACTGACTGACTGACTGAATGACTGACTGACTGAGACTAAATGGCTGACTGCTTGACTGACTGGCTGAAGGACTAACTGACTGACTGACTGACTGACTGACTGGACTGACTGACTGAGACTGAATGACTGAGTGCTTGACTGATTGACTGTCAGACTGACTGACTGACTTCGCAAAAGGGAAAAATGAAAAAAAAAGAATTATAAAATTAGAAAAAAATATTTGCATTTAAGATTTTCTTTCCGGCCGGGACTCGAACCCAGTACCACGCGCTAGGAACCCAACGGTCTAGCCATTAGGCTATCGGAGCTCTGTCGATGGAAGTCTTAAATATAATAAAAACAAAAAATGCACCTTGGTAATTATTGATTCAAACACTTTGAAATTTACATGTCGAATAATTAAACTGACTCAGAATTTTTCTCCCTACATAAATAATCAATATTCGCAAAAGAGAAAAATTAAAAAAAAAAGAAGAAGAAATTTCAAATTAGAAACTAAAAGTATACATTGAAGATTTTCGTTCAGGCTGGGACTCGAACCCAGGGCCACTCGCTTGGAAGACCAGCGGTCTAGCTATTAGGCTATCGAAGTTCTGTCGAGCGGAGTCTTACTATCTGACTGATACTGCCTGACTGACAGACTGACTCACTGACTGACTGATATTGACTGACTGACTCACTGACTGACCGAGACTGACTGACTAACTGCCTGACTGACTGAGACTGGACTGACTGACTGACTGACTGACTGACTGACTAACTGACTGACTGAGACTGACTGACTGACTGCTTGACTCTCTGACTGGCTATTTCACTGACTGACTGAATAACTAAATGACTGACTGACACTGACTGACTGACTGCTTGACTACCTGACTGACTGCTTGACTGACTGACTGACTGGACAGGACTGACCGACTGACTGACTGACAGACTGACTGAATAAGGATGACTGACAGACTGACTGAATAAGGCTGACTGACTGACTGACTGACAGACTGACTGAATAAGGCTGACCGACTGACTGACTGCCTGACTGACTGACTGACTGAATGACTGACTGACTGACTGACCGAGACTGACTGACTGACTGACTGAGTTTGGACTGGACTGACTGACTGACTGACTGACTGAGACTGACTGACTGCTTTAGTGACTAACTGACTGCACAGGACTGACCGACTGACTGACTGACTGACTGCCTGACTGACTGACTGACTGAATGACTGACTGACTGAGACTAAATGACTGACTGCTCGACTGACTGGCTGAAGGACTAACTGACTGACTGAGTGACTGACTGACTGGACTGACTGACTGAGACTGAATGACTGAGTGCTTGACTGATTGACTGTCAGACTGACTGACTGACTTCGCAAAAGGGAAAAATAAAAAAAAAGAATAATAAAATTAGAAAAAAACATTTGCATTTAAGATTTCCTTTCCGGCCGGGACTCGAACCCAGTACCACGCGCTAGGAACCCAACGGTCAGGCCATTAGGCTATCGGAGCTCTGTCGATGGAAGTCTTAAATATAATAAAAACAAAAAATGCACCTTGGTAATTATTGATTCAAACACTTTGAAATTTACAGGTCGAATAATTAAACTGACTCAGAATTTTTCTCCCTACATAAATAATCAATATTCGCAAAAGAGAAAAATTAAAAAAAAAAGAAGAAGAAATTTCAAATTAGAAACTAAAAGTATACATTGAAGATTTTCGTTCAGGCTGGGACTCGAACCCAGGGCCACTCGCTTGGAAGCCTAACACTCTAGCCATTAGTCTATGGGAGCTCTGTCGGTGGGAGTTTTAAATATAATAAAAACAAAAAATGCACCTTGGTAATTGTTTATTTAAACACTTTGAAATCTTCGTGTCGAAAAATTAAACTGACTCAGAATTTTCTTCCCTACATAAATAATCAATAATTGCAAAGGAAAGAAATTGAAAAAAAAAAGAATTTTCAAATTAGAAAAGAAATATATACATTTAAGATATTCGCTCCGGCTGGGACTCGAACCCAGGCCACTCGCTTGGAAGACCAGCGGTCTAGCCATCAGGCTATTGGAGTTCTGTCGAGCGGAGTCTTACTGCCTGACTGATACTGCCTGACTGACAGACTGACTCACTGACTGACCGATACTGACTGACTGACTCACTGACTGACCGAGACTGACTGACTAACTGCCTGACTGACTGAGACTGGACTGACTGACTGACTGACTGACTGACTAACTGACTGACTGAGACTGACTGACTGACTGCTTGACTCTCTGACTGGCTATTTCACTGACTGACTGAATGACTAAATGACTGACTGACACTGACTGACTGACTGCTTGACTACCTGACTGACTGCTTGACTGACTAACTGACTGGACAGGACTGACCGACTGAGTGACTGACAGACTGACTGAATAAGGATGACTGACAGACTGACTGAATAAGGCTGACTGACTGACTGACTGACAGACTGACTGAATAAGGCTGACCGACTGACTGACTGCCTGACTGACTGACTGACTGAATGACTGACTGACCGAGACTGACTGACTGACTGACTGAGACTGGACTGGACTGACTGACTGACTGACTGACTGAGACTGACTGACTGCTTTAGTGACTAACTGACTGTACAGGACTGACCGACTGACTGACTGACTGACTGCCTGACTGACTGACTGACTGAATGACTGACTGACTGAGACTAAATGGCTGACTGCTTGACTGACTGGCTGAAGGACTAACTGACTGACTGACTGACTGACTGACTGGACTGACTGACTGAGACTGAATGACTGAGTGCTTGACTGATTGACTGTCAGACTGACTGACTGACTTCGCAAAAGGGAAAAATGAAAAAAAAAGAATTATAAAATTAGAAAAAAATATTTGCATTTAAGATTTTCTTTCCGGCCGGGACTCGAACCCAGTACCACGCGCTAGGAACCCAACGGTCTAGCCATTAGGCTATCGGAGCTCTGTCGATGGAAGTCTTAAATATAATAAAAACAAAAAATGCACCTTGGTAATTATTGATTCAAACACTTTGAAATTTACATGTCGAATAATTAAACTGACTCAGAATTTTTCTCCCTACATAAATAATCAATATTCGCAAAAGAGAAAAATTAAAAAAAAAAGAAGAAGAAATTTCAAATTAGAAACTAAAAGTATACATTGAAGATTTTCGTTCAGGCTGGGACTCGAACCCAGGGCCACTCGCTTGGAAGACCAGCGGTCTAGCTATTAGGCTATCGAAGTTCTGTCGAGCGGAGTCTTACTATCTGACTGATACTGCCTGACTGACAGACTGACTCACTGACTGACTGATATTGACTGACTGACTCACTGACTGACCGAGACTGACTGACTAACTGCCTGACTGACTGAGACTGGACTGACTGACTGACTGACTGACTGACTGACTAACTGACTGACTGAGACTGACTGACTGACTGCTTGACTCTCTGACTGGCTATTTCACTGACTGACTGAATAACTAAATGACTGACTGACACTGACTGACTGACTGCTTGACTACCTGACTGACTGCTTGACTGACTGACTGACTGGACAGGACTGACCGACTGACTGACTGACAGACTGACTGAATAAGGATGACTGACAGACTGACTGAATAAGGCTGACTGACTGACTGACTGACAGACTGACTGAATAAGGCTGACCGACTGACTGACTGCCTGACTGACTGACTGACTGAATGACTGACTGACTGACTGACCGAGACTGACTGACTGACTGACTGAGTTTGGACTGGACTGACTGACTGACTGACTGACTGAGACTGACTGACTGCTTTAGTGACTAACTGACTGCACAGGACTGACCGACTGACTGACTGACTGACTGCCTGACTGACTGACTGACTGAATGACTGACTGACTGAGACTAAATGACTGACTGCTCGACTGACTGGCTGAAGGACTAACTGACTGACTGAGTGACTGACTGACTGGACTGACTGACTGAGACTGAATGAGTGAGTGCTTGACTGATTGACTGTCAGACTGACTGACTGACTTCGCAAAAGGGAAAAATAAAAAAAAAGAATAATAAAATTAGAAAAAAACATTTGCATTTAAGATTTCCTTTCCGGCCGGGACTCGAACCCAGTACCACGCGCTAGGAACCCAACGGTCAGGCCATTAGGCTATCGGAGCTCTGTCGATGGAAGTCTTAAATATAATAAAAACAAAAAATGCACCTTGGTAATTATTGATTCAAACACTTTGAAATTTACAGGTCGAATAATTAAACTGACTCAGAATTTTTCTCCCTACATAAATAATCAATATTCGCAAAAGAGAAAAATTAAAAAAAAAAGAAGAAGAAATTTCAAATTAGAAACTAAAAGTATACATTGAAGATATTCGTTCAGGCTGGGACTCGAACCCAGGGCCACTCGCTTGGAAGCCTAACACTCTAGCCATTAGTCTATGGGAGCTCTGTCGGTGGGAGTTTTAAATATAATAAAAACAAAAAATGCACCTTGGTAATTGTTTATTTAAACACTTTGAAATCTTCGTGTCGAAAAATTAAACTGACTCAGAATTTTCTTCCCTACATAAATAATCAATAATTGCAAAGGAAAGAAATTGAAAAAAAAAGAATTTTCAAATTAGAAAAGAAATATATACATTTAAGATATTCGCTCCGGCTGGGACTCGAACCCAGGCCACTCGCTTGGAAGACCAGCGGTCTAGCCATCAGGCTATTGGAGTTCTGTCGAGCGGAGTCTTACTGCCTGACTGATACTGCCTGACCGAGACAGACTGACTAACTGCCTGACTGACTGAGACTGGACTGACTGACTGACTGACTGAGACTGACTGACTAACTGCCTGACTGACTGAGACTGGACTGACTGACTGACTGACTGACTGACTGACTAACTGACTGACTAAGACTGACTGACTGACTGCTTGACTCTCTGACTGGCTATTTCACTGACTGACTGAATGACTAAATGACTGACTGACACTGACTGACTGACTGCTTGACTACCTGACTGACTGCTTGACTGACTAACTGACTGGACAGGACTGACCGACTGAGTGACTGACAGACTGACTGAATAAGGATGACTGACAGACTGACTGAATAAGGCTGACTGACTGACTGACTGACAGACTGACTGAATAAGGCTGACCGACTGACTGACTGCCTGACTGACTGACTGACTGAATGACTGACTGACCGAGACTGACTGACTGACTGACTGAGACTGGACTGGACTGACTGACTGACTGAGACTGACTGACTGCTTTAGTGACTAACTGACTGCACAGGACTGACCGACTGACTGACTGACTGACTGCCTGACTGACTGACTGACTGAATGACTGACTGACTGAGACTAAATGGCTGACTGCTTGACTGACTGGCTGAAGGACTAACTGACTGACTGACTGACTGACTGACTGGACTGACTGACTGAGACTGAATGACTGAGTGCTTGACTGATTGACTGTCAGACTGACTGACTGACTTCGCAAAAGGGAAAAATGAAAAAAAAAGAATTATAAAATTAGAAAAAAATATTTGCATTTAAGATTTCCTTTCCGGCCGGGACTCGAACCCAGTACCACGCGCTAGGAACCCAACGGTCTAGCCATTAGGCTATCGGAGCTCTGTCGATGGAAGTCTTAAATATAATAAAAACAAAAAATGCACCTTGGTAATTATTGATTCAAACACTTTGAAATTTACATGTCGAATAATTAAACTGACTCAGAATTTTTCTCCCTACATAAATAATCAATATTCGCAAAAGAGAAAAATTAAAAAAAAAAGAAGAAGAAATTTCAAATTAGAAACTAAAAGTATACATTGAAGATTTTCGTTCAGGCTGGGACTCGAACCCAGGGCCACTCGCTTGGAAGCCTAACACCCTAGCCATTAGTCTATGGGAGCTCTGTCGGTGGGAGTTTTAAATATAATAAAAACAAAAAATGCACCTTGGTAATTGTTTATTTAAACACTTTGAAATCTTTGTGTCGAAAAATTAAACTGACTCAGAATTTTCTTCCCTACATAAATAATCAATAATTGCAAAGGAAAGAAATTGAAAAAAAAAAGAATTTTCAAATTAGAAAAGAAATATATACATTGAAGATATTCGCTCCGGCTGGGACTCGAACCCAGGCCACTCGCTTGGAAGACCAGCGGTCTAGCCATTAGGCTATCGAAGTTCTGTCGAGCGGAGTCTTACTGCCTGACTGATACTGCCTGACTGACAGACTGACTCACTGACTGACCGAGACTGACTGACTAACTGCCTGACTGACTGAGACTGGACTGACTGACTGACTGACTGACTGACTGACTAACTGACTGACTGAGACTGACTGACTGACTGCTTGACTCTCTGACTGGCTATTTCACTGACTGACTGAATGACTAAATGACTGACTGACACTGACTGACTGACTGCTTGACTACCTGACTGACTGCTTGACTGACTAACTGACTGGACAGGACTGACCGACTGACTGACTGACAGACTGACTGAATAAGGATGACTGACAGACTGACTGAATAAGGCTGACTGACTGACTGACTGACAGACTGACTGAATAAGGCTGACCGACTGACTGACTGCCTGACTGACTGACTGACTGAATGACTGACTGACTGACTGACCGAGACTGACTGACTGACTGACTGAGACTGGACTGGACTGACTGACTGACTGACTGACTGAGACTGACTGACTGCTTTAGTGACTAACTGACTGCACAGGACTGACCGACTGACTGACTGACTGACTGCCTGACTGACTGACTGACTGAATGACTGACTGACTGAGACTAAATGGCTGACTGCTTGACTGACTGGCTGAAGGACTAACTGACTGACTGAGTGACAGACTGACTGGACTGACTGACTGAGACTGAATGACTGAGTGCTTGACTGATTGACTGTCAGACTGACTGACTGACTTCGCAAAAGGGAAAAATAAAAAAAAAGAATTATAAAATTAGAAAAAAACATTTGCATTTAAGATTTCCTTTCCGGCCGGGACTCGAACCCAGTACCACGCGCTAGGAACCCAACGGTCTAGCCATTAGGCTATCGGAGCTTTGTCGATGGAAGTCTTAAATATAATAAAAACAAAAAATGCACCTTGGTAATTATTGATTCAAACACTTTGAAATTTACAGGTCGAATAATTAAACTGACTCAGAATTTTTCTCCCTACATAAATAATCAATATTCGCAAAAGAGAAAAATTAAAAAAAAAAAGAAGAAGAAATTTCAAATTAGAAACTAAAAGTATACATTGAAGATTTTCGTTCAGGCTGGGACTCGAACCCAGGGCCACTCGCTTGGAAGCCTAACACTCTAGCCATTAGTCTATGGGAGCTCTGTCGGTGGGAGTTTTAAATATAATAAAAACAAAAAATGCACCTTGGTAATTGTTTATTTAAACACTTTGAAATCTTCGTGTCGAAAAATTAAACTGACTCAGAATTTTCTTCCCTACATAAATAATCAATAATTGCAAAGGAAAGAAATTGAAAAAAAAAAGAATTTTCAAATTAGAAAAGAAATATATACATTGAAGATATTCGCTCCGGCTGGGACTCGAACACAGGCCACTCGCTTGGAAGACCAGCGGTCTAGCCATCAGGCTATCGGAGTTCTGTCGAGAGGAGTCTTACTACCTGACTGATACTGCCTGACTGACAGACTGACTCACTGACTGACCGATACTGACTGACTGACTCACTGACTGACCGAGACTGACTGACTAACTGCCTGACTGACTGAGACTGGACTGACTGACTGACTGACTGACTGACTGACTAACTGACTGACTGAGACTGACTGACTGACTGCTTGACTCTCTGACTGGCTATTTCACTGACTGACTGAATGACTAAATGACTGACTGCCACTGACTGACTGACTGCTTGACTACCTGACTGACTGCTTGACTGACTAACTGACTGGACAGGACTGACCGACTGACTGACTGACAGACTGACTGAATAAGGATGACTGACAGACTGACTGAATAAGGCTGACTGACTGACTGACTGACAGACTGACTGAATAAGGCTGACCGACTGACTGACTGACTGCCTGACTGACTGACTGACTGAATGACTGACTGACCGAGACTGACTGACTGACTGACTGAGACTGGACTGGACTGACTGACTGACTGACTGACTGAGACTGACTGACTGCTTTAGTGACTAACTGACTGCACAGGACTGACCGACTGACTGACTGACTGACTGCCTGACTGACTGACTGACTGAATGACTGACTGACTGAGACTAAATGACTGACTGCTTGACTGACTGGCTGAAGGACTAACTGACTGACTGAGTGACTGACTGACTGGACTGACTGACTGAGACTGAATGACTGAGTGCTTGACTGATTGACTGTCAGACTGACTGACTGACTTCGCAAAAGGGAAAAATAAAAAAAAAAATTAGAAAATTAGAAAAAAATATTTGCATTTAAGATTTCCTTTCCGGCCGGGACTCGAACCCAGTACCACGCGCTAGGAACCCAACGGTCTAGCCATTAGGCTATCGGAGCTCTGTCGATGGAAGTCTTAAATATAATAAAAACAAAAAATGCACCTTGGTAATTATTGATTCAAACACTTTGAAATTTACAGGTCGAATAATTAAACTGACTCAGAATTTTTCTCCCTACATAAATAGGCAATATTCGCAAAAGAGAAAAATTAAAAAAAAAAAGAAGAAGAAATTTCAAATTAGAAACTAAAAGTATACACTGAAGATTTTCGTTCAGGCTGGGACTCGAACCCAGGGCCACTCGCTTGGAAGCCTAACACTCTAGCCATTAGTCTATGGGAGCTCTGTCGGTGGGAGTTTTAAATATAATAAAAACAAAAAATGCAACTTGGTAATTGTTTATTTAAACACTTTGAAATCTTCGTGTCGAAAAATTAAACTGACTCAGAATTTTCTTCCCTACATAAATAATCAATAATTGCAAAGGAATGAAATTGAAAAAAAAAAGAATTTTCAAATTAGAAAAGAAATATATACAATGAAGATATTCGCTCTGGCTGGGACTCGAACCCAGGCCACTCGCTTGGAAGACCAGCGGTCTAGCCATTAGGCTATCGGAGTTCTGTCGAGCGGAGTCTTACTGCCTGACTGATACTGCCTGACTGACAGACTGACTCACTGACTGACTGATACTGACTGACTGACTCACTGACTGACCGAGACTGACTGACTAACTGCCTGACTGACTGAGACTGGACTGACTGACTGACTGACTGACTGACTGACTAACTGACTGACTGAGACTGACTGACTGACTGCTTGACTCTCTGACTGGCTATTTCACTGACTGACTGAATGACTAAATGACTGACTGACACTGACTGACTGACTGCTTGACTACCTGACTGACTGCTTGACTGACTAACTGACTGGACAGGACTGACCGACTGACTGACTGACAGACTGACTGAATAAGGATGACTGACAGACTGACTGAATAAGGCTGACTGACTGACTCCAGCCTGAGACTGACCGACTGACTGACTGACAGACTGACTGAATAAGGATGACTGACAGACTGACTGAATAAGGCTGACTGACTGACTGACTGACAGACTGACTGAATAAGGCTGACCGACTGACTGACTGCCTGACTGACTGACTGACTGAATGACTGACTGACCGAGACTGACTGACTGACTGACTGAGACTGGACTGGACTGACTGACTGACTGACTGACTGAGACTGACTGACTGCTTTAGTGACTAACTGACTGCACAGGACTGACCGACTGACTGACTGACTGACTGCCTGACTGACTGACTGACTGAATGACTGACTGACTGAGACTAAATGACTGACTGCTTGACTGACTGGCTGAAGGACTAACTGACTGACTGAGTGACTGACTGACTGGACTGACTGACTGAGACTGAATGACTGAGTTCTTGACTGATTGACTGTCAGACTGACTGACTGACTTCGCAAAAGGGAAAAATAAAAAAAAAGAATTATAAAATTAGAAAAAAATATTTGCATTTAAGATTTCCTTTCCGGCCGGGACTCGAACCCAGTACCACGCGCTAGGAACCCAACGGTCTAGCCATTAGGCTATCGGAGCTCTGTCGATGGAAGTCTTAAATATAATAAAAACAAAAAATGCACCTTGGTAATTATTGATTCAAACACTTTGAAATTTACAGGTCGAATAATTAAACTGACTCAGAATTTTTCTCCCTACATAAATAATCAATATTCGCAAAAGAGAAAAATTTTAAAAAAAAGAAGAAGAAATTTCAAATTAGAAACTAAAAGTATACATTGAAGATTTTCGTTCAGGCTGGGACTCGAACCCAGGGCCACTCGCTTGGAAGCCTAACACTCTAGCCATTAGTCTATGGGAGCTCTGTCGGTGGGAGTTTTAAATATAATAAAAACAAAAAATGCACCTTGGTAATTGTTTATTTAAACACTTTGAAATCTTCGTGTCGAAAAATTAAACTGACTCAGAATTTTCTTCCCTACATAAATAATCAATAATTGCAAAGGAAAGAAATTGAAAAAAAAAAAGAATTTTCAAATTAGAAAAGAAATATATACATTGAAGATATTCGCTCCGGCTGGGACTCGAACCCAGGCCACTCGCTTGGAAGACCAGCGGTCTAGCCATCAGGCTATCGGAGTTCTGTCGCGAGGAGTCTTACTGCCTGACTGATACTGCCTGGCTGACAGACTGACTCACTGACTGACCGATACTGACTGACTGACTCACTGACTGACCGAGACTGACTGACTAACTGCCTGACTGACTGAGACTGGACTGACTGACTGACTGACTGACTGACTGACTAACTGACTGACTGAGACTGACTGACTGACTGCTTGACTCTCTGACTGGCTATTTCACTGACTGACTGAATGACTAAATGACTGACTGACACTGACTGACTGACTGCTTGACTACCTGACTGACTGCTTGACTGACTAACTGACTGGACAGGACTGACCGACTGACTGACTGACAGACTGACTGAATAAGGATGACTGACAGACTGACTGAATAAGGCTGACTGACTGACTGACTGACAGACTGACTGAATAAGGCTGACCGACTGACTGACTGCCTGACTGACTGACTGACTGAATGACTGACTGACTGACTGAGACTAGACTGGACTGACTGACTGACTGACTGACTGAGACTGACTGACTGCTTTAGTGACTAACTGACTGCACAGGACTGACCGACTGACTGACTGACTGACTGCCTGACTGACTGACTGACTGAATGACTGACTGACTGAGACTAAATGACTGACTGCTTGACTGACTGGCTGAAGGACTAACTGACTGACTGAGTGACTGACTGACTGGACTGACTGACTGAGACTGAATGACTGAGTGCTTGACTGATTGACTGTCAGACTGACTGACTGACTTCGCAAAAGGGAAAAATAAAAAAAAAAGAATTATGAAATTAGAAAAAAATATTTGCATTTAAGATTTCCTTTCCGGCTGGGATTTGAACCCAGGGCGACACTCATGGAAGCCCAACGCTCTCGCCAATATACTATCGGATCTCTGTTGATCGGTGTCTTAATTATAATAAAAACAAAAAATGCACCTTAGTAATTATTGATCTAAAATCTTTGAAATCTAAAGTTCGAATGATTAAACTGACTCAGAATTTTTTTCCGTACATAAATAATCCATATTTGCAAAAGAAAGAAATTGAAAAAAAAAGAATCTTCAAATTAGAAGAGAAATATATACATGCAAGATTTTCGTTCCGGCCGGGACTCGAACCCAGTACCACGCGCTTGGAACCCAACGGTCTAGCCATTAGGCTATCGGAGCTCTGTCGATGGAAGTCTTAAATATAATAAAAACAAAAAATGCACCTTGGTAATTATTGATTCAAACACCTTGAAATTTACAGGTCGAATAATTAAACTGACTCAGAATTTTTCTCCCTACATAAATAATCAATATTCGCAAAAGAAAAAAATTAAAAAAAAAAGAAGAAGAAATTTCAAATTAGAAACTAAAAGTATACATTGAAGATTTTCGTTCAGGCTGGGACTCGAACCCAGGGCCACTCGCTTGGAAGCCTAACACTCTAGCCATTAGTCTATAGGAGCTCTGTCGGTGGGAGTTTTAAATATAATAAAAACAAAAAATGCACCTTGGTAATTGTTTATTTAAACACTTTGAAATCTTCGTGTCGAAAAATTAAACTGACTCAGAATTTTCTTCCCTACATAAATAATCAATAATTGCAAAGGAAAGAAATTGAAAAAAAAAAGAATTTTCAAATTAGAAAAGAAATATATACATTGAAGATATTCGCTCCGGCTGGGACTCGAACCCAGGCCACTCGCTTGGAAGACCAGCGGTCTAGCCATTAGGCTATCAAAGTTCTGTCGAGCGGAGTCTTACTGCCTGACTCATACTGCCTGACTGACAGACTGACTCACTGACTGACTGATACTGACTGACTGACTCACTGACTGACCGAGACTGACTGACTAACTGCCTGACTGACTGAGACTGGACTGACTGACTGACTGACTGACTGACTGAGACTGACTGACTGACTGCTTGACTCTCTGACTGGCTATTTCACTGACTGACTGAATGACTAAATGACTGACTGACACTGACTGACTGACTGCTTGACTACCTGACTGACTGCTTGACTGACTAACTGACTGGACAGGACTGACCGACTGACTGACTGACAGACTGACTGAATAAGGATGACTGACAGACTGACTGAATAAGGCTGACTGACTGACTGACTGACAGACTGACTGAATAAGGCTGACCGACTGACTGACTGCCTGACTGACTGACTGACTGACTGACTGACTGACTGACTGACCAAGACTGACTGACTGACTGACTGAGACTGGACTGGACTGACTGACTGACTGACAGACTGAGACTGACTGACTGCTTTAGTGACTAACTGACTGCACAGGACTGACCGACTGACTGACTGACTGACTGCCTGACTGACTGACTGACTGAATGACTGACTGACTGAGACTAAATGACTGACTGCTTGACTGACTGGCTGAAGGACTAACTGACTGACTGAGTGACTGACTGACTTTACTGACTGACTGAGACTGAATGACTGAGTGCTTGACTGATTGACTGTCAGACTGACTGACTGACTTCGCAAAAGGGAAAAATAAAAAAAAAAGAATTATAAAATTAGAAAAAAATATTTGCATTTAAGATTTCCTTTCCGGCTGGGATTTGAACCCAGGGCGACACTCATGGAAGCCCAACGCTCTCGCCAATATACTATCGGATCTCTGTTGATCGGTGTCTTAATTATAATAAAAACAAAAAATGCACCTTAGTAATTATTGATCTAAAATCTTTGAAATCTAAAGTTCGAATGATTAAACTGACTCAGAATTTTTTTCCGTACATAAATAATCCATATTTGCAAAAGAAAGAAATTGAAAAAAAAGAATCTTCAAATTAGAAGAGAAATATATACATGCAAGATTTTCGTTCCGGCCGGGACTCGAACCCAGTACCACGCGCTTGGAACCCAACGGTCTAGCCATTAGGCTATCGGAGCTCTGTCGATGGAAGTCTTAAATATAATAAAAACAAAAAATGCACCTTGGTAATTATTGATTCAAACACCTTGAAATTTACAGGTCGAATAATTAAACTGACTCAGAATTTTTCTCCCTACATAAATAATCAATATTCGCAAAAGAAAAAAATTAAAAAAAAAAGAAGAAGAAATTTCAAATTAGAAACTAAAAGTATACATTAAAGATTTTCGTTCAGGCTGGGACTCGAACCCAGGGCCATTCGCTTGGAAGCCTAACACTCTAGCCATTAGTCTATGGGAGCTCTGTCGGTGGGAGTTTTAAATATAATAAAAACAAAAAATGCACCTTGGTAATTGTTTATTTAAACACTTTGAAATCTTCGTGTCGAAAAATTAAACTGACTCAGAATTTTCTTCCCTACATAAATAATCAATAATTGCAAAGGAAAGAAATTGAAAAAAAAAAGAATTTTCAAATTAGAAAAGAAATATATACATTGAAGATATTCGCTCCGGCTGGGACTCGAACCCAGGCCACTCGCTTGGAAGACCAGCGGTCTAGCCATTGGGCTATCGGAGTTCTGTCGAGCGGAGTCTTACTGCCTGACTGATACTGCCTGACTGACAGACTGACTCACTGACTGACTGATACTGACTGACTGACTCACTGACTGACCGAGACTGACTGACTAACTGCCTGACTGACTGAGACTGGACTGACTGACTGACTGACTGACTGACTGAGACTGACTGACTGACTGCTTGACTCTCTGACTGGCTATTTCACTGACTGACTGAATGACTAAATGACTGACTGACACTGACTGACTGACTGCTTGACTACCTGACTGACTGCTTGACTGACTAACTGACTGGACAGGACTGACCGACTGACTGACTGACAGACTGACTGAATAAGGATGACTGACAGACTGACTGAATAAGGATGACTGACAGACTGACTGAATAAGGCTGACTGACTGACTGACTGACAGACTGACTGAATAAGGCTGACCGACTGACTGACTGCCTGACTGACTGAATGACTGAATGACTGACTGACTGACTGACCGAGACTGACTGACTGACTGAGACTGGACTGGACTGACTGACTGACTGACTGACTGAGACTGACTGACTGCTTTAGTGACTGACTGACTGACTGAGACTGACTGACTGCTTTAGTGACTAACTGACTGCACAGGACTGACCGACTGACTGACTGACTGACTGACTGAATGACTGACTGACTGAGACTAAATGACTGACTGCTTGACTGACTGGCTGAAGGACTAACTGACTGACTGAGTGACTGACTGACTGGACTGACTGACTGAGACTGAATGACTGAGTGCTTGACTGATTGACTGTCAGACTGACTGACTGACTTCGCAAAAGGGAAAAATAAAAAAAAAAGAATTATAAAATTAGAAAAAAATATTTGCATTTAAGATTTCCTTTCCGGCCGGGACTCGAACCCAGTACCACGCGCTAGGAACCCAACGGTCTAGCCATTAGGCTATCGGAGCTCGGTCGATGGAAGTCTTAAATATAATAAAAACAAAAAATGCACCTTGGTAATTATTGATTCAAACACTTTGAAATTTACAGGTCGAATAATTAAACTGACTCAGAATTTTTCTCCCTACATAAATAATCAATATTCGCAAAAGAGAAAAATTAAAAAAAAAAGAAGAAGAAATTTCAAATTAGAAACTAAAAGTATACATTAAAGATTTTCGTTCAGGCTGGGACTCGAACCCAGGGCCACTCGCTTGGAAGCCTAACACTCTAGCCATTAGTCTATGGGAGCTCTGTCGGTGGGAGTTTTAAATATAATAAAAACAAAAAATGCACCTTGGTAATTGTTTATTTAAACACTTTGAAATCTTCGTGTCGAAAAATTAAACTGACTCAGAATTTTCTTCCCTACATAAATAATCAATAATTGCAAAGGAAAGAAATTGAAAAAAAAAGAATTTTCAAATTAGAAAAGAAATATATACATTGAAGATATTCGCTCCGGCTGGGACTCGAACCCAGGCCACTCGCTTGGAAGACCAGCGGTCTAGCCATTAGGCTATCGGAGTTCTGTCGAGCGGAGTCTTACTGCCTGACTGATACTGCCTGACTGACAGACTGACTCACTGACTGACTGATACTGACTGACTGACTCACTGACTGACCGAGACTGACTGACTAACTGCCTGACTGACTGAGACTGGACTGACTTACTGACTGACTGACTGACTGACTAACTGACTGACTGACTGACTGCTTGACTCTCTGACTGGCTATTTCACTGACTGACTGAATGACTAAATGACTGACTGACACTGACTGACTGACTGCTTGACTACCTGACTGACTGCTTGACTGACTAACTGACTGGACAGGACTGACCGACTGACTGACTGACAGACTGACTGAATAAGGATGACTGACAGACTGACTGAATAAGGCTGACTGACTGACAGACTGACTGAATAAGGCTGACCGACTGACTGACTGCCTGACTGATTGACTGACTGAATGACTGACTGACTGACTGACCGAGACTGACTGACTGACTGACTGAGACTGGACTGGACTGACTGACTGACTGACTGACTGAGACTGACTGACTGCTTTAGTGACTAACTGACTGCACAGGACTGACCGACTGACTGACTGACTGACTGCCTGACTGACTGACTGACTGAATGACTGACTGACTGAGACTAAATGACTGACTGCTTGACTGACTGGCTGAAGGACTAACTGACTGACTGAGTGACTGACTGACTGGACTGACTGACTGAGACTGAATGACTGAGTGCTTGACTGATTGACTGTCAGACTGACTGACTGACTTCGCAAAAGGGAAAAATAAAAAAAAAGAATTATAAAATTAGAAAAAAATATTTGCATTTAAGATTTCCTTTCCGGCCGGGACTCGAACCCAGTACCACGCGCTAGGAACCCAACGGTCTAGCCATTAGGCTATCGGAGCTCTGTCGATGGAAGTCTTAAATATAATAAAAACAAAAAATGCACCTTGGTAATTATTGATTCAAACACTTTGAAATTTACTGGTCGAATAATTAAACTGACTCAGAATTTTTCTCCCTACATAAATAATCAATATTCGCAAAAGAGAAAAATTAAAAAAAAAAAGAAGAAGAAATTTCAAATTAGAAACTAAAAGTATACATTGAAGATTTTCGTTCAGGCTGGGACTCGAACCCAGGGCCATTCGCTTGGAAGCCTAACACTCTAGCCATTAGTCTATGGGAGCTCTGTCGGTGGGAGTTTTAAATATAATAAAAACAAAAAATGCACCTTGGTAATTGTTTATTTAAACACTTTGAAATCTTTGTGTCGAAAAATTAAACTGACTCAGAATTTTCTTCCCTACATAAATAATCAATAATTGCAAAGGAAAGAAATTGAAAAAAAAAAGAATTTTCAAATTAGAAAAGAAATATATACATTGAAGATATTCGCTCCGGCTGGGACTCGAACCCAGGCCACTCGCTTGGAAGACCAGCGGTCTAGCCATTAGGCTATCGGAGTTCTGTCGAGCGGAGTCTTACTGCCTGACTGATACTGCCTGACTGACAGACTGACTCACTGACTGAATGATACTGACTGACTGACTCACTGACTGACCGAGACTGACTGACTAACTGCCTGACTGACTGAGACTGGACTGACTGACTGACTGACTGACTGACTGAGACTGACTGACTGACTGCTTGACTCTCTGACTGGCTATTTCACTGACTGACTGAATGACTAAATGACTGACTGACACTGACTGACTGACTGCTTGACTACCTGACTGAGTGCTTGACTGACTAACTGACTGGACAGGACTGACCGACTGACTGACTGACAGACTGACTGAATAAGGATGACTGACAGACTGACTGAATAAGGCTGACTGACTGACTGACTGACAGACTGACTGAATAAGGCTGACCGACTGACTGACTGCCTGACTGACTGACTGACTGAATGACTGACTGACTGACTGACCGAGACTGACTGACTGACCGAGACTGAGACTGGACTGGACTGACTGACTGACTGACTGACTGAGACTGACTGACTGCTTTAGTGACTGACTGACTGACTGAGACTGACTGACTGCTTTAGTGACTAACTGACTGCACAGGACTGACCGACTGACTGACTGACTGACTGCCTGACTGACTGACTGACTGAATGACTGACTGACTGAGACTAAATGACTGACTGCTTGACTGACTGGCTGAAGGACTAACTGACTGACTGAGTGACTGACTGACTGGACTGACTGACTGAGACTGAATGACTGAGTGCTTGACTGATTGACTGTCAGACTGACTGACTGACTTCGCAAAAGGGAAAAATAAAAAAAAAGAATTATAAAATTAGAAAAAAATATTTGCATTTAAGATTTCCTTTCCGGCCGGGACTCGAACCCAGTACCACGCGCTAGGAACCCAACGGTCTAGCCATTAGGCTATCGGAGCTCGGTCGATGGAAGTCTTAAATATAATAAAAACAAAAAATGCACCTTGGTAATTATTGATTCAAACACTTTGAAATTTACAGGTCGAATAATTAAACTGACTCAGAATTTTTCTCCCTACATAAATAATCAATATTCGCAAAAGAGAAAAATTAAAAAAAAAAGAAGAAGAAATTTCAAATTAGAAACTAAAAGTATACATTGAAGATTTTCGTTCAGGCTGGGACTCGAACCCAGGGCCACTCGCTTGGAAGCCTAACACTCTAGCCATTAGTCTATGGGAGCTCTGTCGGTGGGAGTTTTAAATATAATAAAAACAAAAAATGCACCTTGGTAATTGTTTATTTAAACACTTTGAAATCTTCGTGTCGAAAAATTAAACTGACTCAGAATTTTCTTCCCTACATAAATAATCAATAATTGCAAAGGAAAGAAATTGAAAAAAAAAGAATTTTCAAATTAGAAAAGAAATATATACATTGAAGATATTCGCTCCGGCTGGGACTCGAACCCAGGCCACTCGCTTGGAAGACCAGCGGTCTAGCCATTAGGCTATCGGAGTTCTGTCGAGCGGAGTCTTACTGCCTGACTGATACTGCCTGACTGACAGACTGACTCACTGACTGACTGATACTGACTGACTGACTCACTGACTGACCGAGACTGACTGACTAACTGCCTGACTGACTGAGACTGGACTGACTGACTGACTGACTGACTGACTGACTGCTTGACTCTCTGACTGGCTATTTCACTGACTGACTGAATGACTAAATGACTGACTGACACTGACTGACTGACTGCTTGACTACCTGACTGACTGCTTGACTGACTAACTGACTGGACAGGACTGACCGACTGACTGACTGACAGACTGACTGAATAAGGATGACTGACAGACTGACTGAATAAGGCTGACTGACTGACTGACTGACAGACTGACTGAATAAGGCTGACCGACTGACTGACTGCCTGACTGATTGACTGACTGAATGACTGACTGACTGACTGACCGAGACTGACTGACTGACTGACTGAGACTGGACTGGACTGACTGACTGACTGACTGACTGAGACTGACTGACTGCTTTAGTGACTAACTGACTGCACAGGACTGACCGACTGACTGACTGACTGACTGCCTGACTGACTGACTGACTGACTGACTGACTGACTGGACTGACTGACTGAGACTGAATGACTGAGTGCTTGACTGATTGACTGTCAGACTGACTGACTGACTTCGCAAAAGGGAAAAATAAAAAAAAAATTAGAAAAAAATATTTGCATTTAAGATTTCCTTTCCGGCTGGGATTTGAACCCAGGGCGACACTCATGGAAGCCCAACGCTCTCGCCAATATACTATCGGATCTCTGTTGATCGGTGTCTTAATTATAATAAAAACAAAAAATGCACCTTAGTAATTATTGATCTAAAATCTTTGAAATCTAAAGGTCGAATGATTAAACTGACTCAGAATTTTCTTCCGTACATAAATAATCCATATTTGCAAAAGAAAGAAATTGAAAAAAAAAAGTATCTTCAAATTAGAAGAGAAATATATACATGGAAGATTTTCGTTCTGGCCGGGACTCGAACCCAGTACCACGCGCTTGGAACCCAACGGTCTAGCCATTAGGCTATCGGAGCTCTGTCTATGGAAGTCTTAAATATAATAAAAACAAAAAATGCACCTTGGTAATTATTGATTCAAACACTTTGAAATTTACAGGTCGAATAATTAAACTGACTCAGAATTTTTCTCCCTACATAAATAATCAATATTCGCAAAAGAGAAAAATTAAAAAAAAAAGAAGAAGAAATTTCAAATTAGAAACTAAAATTATACATTGAAGATTTTCGTTCAGGCTGGGACTCGTACCCAGGGCCACTCGCTTGGAAGCCTAACACTCTAGCCATTAGTCTATGGGAGCTCTGTCGGTGGGAGTTTTAAATATAATAAAAACAAAAAATGCACCTTGGTAATTGTTTATTTAAACACTTTGAAATCTTCGTGTCGAAAAATTAAACTGACTCAGAATTTTCTTCCCTACATAAATAATCAATAATTGCAAAGGAAAGAAATTGAAAAAAAAAAGAATTTTCAAATTAGAAAAGAAATATATACATTGAAGATATTCGCTCCGGCTGGGACTCGAACCCAGGCCACTCGCTTGGAAGACCAGCGGTCTCGCCATTAGGCTATCGGAGTTCTGTCGAGCGGAGTCTTACTGCCTGACTGATACTGCCTGACTGACAGACTGACTCACTGACTGACTGATACTGACTGACTGACTCACTGACAGACCGAGACTGACTGACTAACTGCCTGACTGACTGAGACTATACTGACTGACTGACTGACTGACTGACTGACTGCTTGACTCTCTGACTGGCTATTTCACTGACTGACTGAATGACTAAATGACTGACTGACACTGACTGACTGACTGCTTGACTACCTGACTGACTGCTTGACTGACTAACTGACTAGACAGGACTGACCGACTGACTGACTGACAGACTGACTGAATAAGGATGACTGACAGACTGACTGAATAAGGCTGACTGACTGACTGACTGACAGACTGACTGAATAAGGCTGACCGACTGACTGACTGCCTGACTGATTGACTGACTGAATGACTGACTGACTGACTGACCGAGACTGACTGACTGACTGACTGAGACTGGACTGGACTGACTGACTGACTGACTGACTGAGACTGACTGACTGCTTTAGTGACTAACTGACTGCACAGGACTGACCGACTGACTGACTGACTGACTGCCTGACTGACTGACTGACTGACTGACTGACTGACTGGACTGACTGACTGAGACTGAATGACTGAGTGCTTGACTGATTGACTGTCAGACTGACTGACTGACTTCGCAAAAGGGAAAAATAAAAAAAAAATTAGAAAAAAATATTTGCATTTAAGATTTCCTTTCCGGCTGGGATTTGAACCCAGGGCGACACTCATGGAAGCCCAACGCTCTCGCCAATATACTATCGGATCTCTGTTGATCGGTGTCTTAATTATAATAAAAACAAAAAATGCACCTTAGTAATTATTGATCTAAAATCTTTGAAATCTAAAGGTCGAATGATTAAACTGACTCAGAATTTTCTTCCGTACATAAATAATCCATATTTGCAAAAGAAAGAAATTGAAAAAAAAAAGAATCTTCAAATTAGAAGAGAAATATATACATGGAAGATTTTCGTTCTGGCCGGGACTCGAACCCAGTACCACGCGCTTGGAACCCAACGGTCTAGCCATTAGGCTATCGGAGCTCTGTCTATGGAAGTCTTAAATATAATAAAAACAAAAAATGCACCTTGGTAATTATTGATTCAAACACTTTGAAATTTACAGGTCGAATAATTAAACTGACTCAGAATTTTTCTCCCTACATAAATAATCAATATTCGCAAAAGAGAAAAATTAAAAAAAAAAAGAAGAAGAAATTTCAAATTAGAAACTAAAATTATACATTGAAGATTTTCGTTCAGGCTGGGACTCGTACCCAGGGCCACTCGCTTGGAAGCCTAACACTCTAGCCATTAGTCTATGGGAGCTCTGTCGGTGGGAGTTTTAAATATAATAAAAACAAAAAATGCACCTTGGTAATTGTTTATTTAAACACTTTGAAATCTTCGTGTCGAAAAATTAAACTGACTCAGAATTTTCTTCCCTACATAAATAATCAATAATTGCAAAGGAAAGAAATTGAAAAAAAAAAGAATTTTCAAATTAGAAAAGAAATATATACATTGAAGATATTCGCTCCGGCTGGGACTCGAACCCAGGCCACTCGCTTGGAAGACCAGCGGTCTAGCCTTTAGGCTATCGGAGTTCTGTCGAGCGGAGTCTTACTGCCTGACTGATACTGCCTGACTGACAGACTGAATCACTGACTGACTGATACTGACTGACTGACTCACTGACTGACCGAGACTGACTGACTAACTGCCTGACTGACTGAGACAGGACTGACTGACTGACTGACTGACTGACTGACTAACTGACTGACTGAGACTGACTCACTGACTGACCGAGACTGACTGACTAACTGCCTGACTGACTGAGACTGGACTGACTGACTGACTGACTGACTAACTGACTGACTGAGACTGACTCACTGACTGACCGAGACTGACTGACTAACTGCCTGACTGACTGAGACTGGACTGACTGACTGACTGACTGACTGACTGACTAACTGACTGACTGAGACTGACTGACTCACTGCTTGACTCTCTGACTGGCTATTTCACTGACTGACTGAATGACTAAATGACTGACTGACACTGACTGACTGACTGCTTGACTACCTGACTGACTGCTTGACTGACTAACTGACTGGACAGGACTGACCGACTGACTGACTGACAGACTGACTGAATAAGGATGACTGACAGACTGACTGAATAAGGCTGACTGACTGACTGACTGACAGACTGACTGAATAAGGCTGACCGACTGACTGACTGCCTGACTGACTGACTGACTGAATGACTGACTGACTGACTGACCGAGACTGACTGACTGACTGACTGAGACTGGACTGGACTGACTGACTGACTGAGACTGACTGACTGCTTTAGTGACTAACTGACTGCACAGGACTGACCGACTGACTGACTGACTGACTGCCTGACTGACTGACTGACTGAATGACTGACTGACTGAGACTAAATGACTGACTGCTTGACTGACTGGCTGAAGGACTAACTGACTGACTGAGTGACTGACTGACTGGACTGACTGACTGAGACTGAATGACTGAGTGCTTGACTGATTGACTGTCAGACTGACTGACTGACTTCGCAAAAGGGAAAAATAAAAAAAAAAAGAATTATAAAATTAGAAAAAAATATTTGCATTTAAGATTTCCTTTCCGGCCGGGACTCGAACCCAGTACCGCGCACTACGAACCCAACGGTCTAGCCATTAGGCTATCCGAGCTCTGTCGATGGAAGTCTTAAACATAATAAAAACAAAAAATGCACCTTGGTAATTGTTTATTTAAACACTTTGAAATCTTCGTGTCGAAAAATTAAACTGACTCAGAATTTTCTTCCCTACATAAGTAATCAATAATTGCAAAGGAAAGAAATTGAAAAAAAAAAGAATTTTCAAATTAGAAAAGAAATATATACATTGAAGATATTCGCTCCGGCTGGGACTCGAACCCAGGCCACTCGCTTGGAAGACCAGCGGTCTAGCCATTAGGCTATCGGAGTTCTGTCGAGCGGAGTCTTACTGCCTGACTGATACTGCCTGACTGACAGACTGACTCACTGACTGACTGATACTGACTGACTGACTCACTGACTTTCCGAGACTGACTGACTAACTGCCTGACTGACTGAGACTGGACTGACTGACTGACTGACTGACTGACTGAGTGACTAACTGAGTGACTGAGACTGACTGACTGACTGCTTGACTCTCTGACTGGCTATTTCACTGACTGACTGAATGACTAAATGACTGACTGACACTGACTGACTGACTGCTTGACTACCTGACTGACTGCTTGACTGACTAACTGACTGGACAGGACTGACCGACTGACTGACTGACAGACTGACTGAATAAGGATGACTGACAGACTGACTGAATAAGGCTGACTGACTGACTGACTGACTGCCTGACTGACTGCCTGACTGACTGACTGACTGAATGACTGACTGACTGAGACTAAATGACTGACTGCTTGACTGACTATCTAAAGGACTAACTGACTGACTGAGTGACTGACTGACTGGACTGACTGACTGAGACTGAATGACTGAGTGCTTGACTGATTGACTGTCAGACTGACTGACTGACTTGGCAAAAGGGAAAAATAAAAAAAAAAGAATTATAAAATTAGAAAAAAATATTTGCATTTAAGATTTCCTTTCCAGCTGGGATTTGAACCCAGGGCGACACTCATGGAAGCCCAACGCTCTCGCCAATATACTATCGGATCTCTGTTGATCGGTGTCTTAATTATAATAAAAACAAAAAATGCACCTTAGTAATTATTGATCTAAAATCTTTGAAATCTAAAGGTCGAATGATTAAACTGACTCAGAATTTTCTTCCGTACATAAATAATCCATATTTGCAAAAGAAAGAAATTGAAAAAAAAAAGAATCTTCAAATTAGAAGAGAAATATATACATGGAAGATTTTCGTTCCGGCCGGGACTCGAACCCAGTACCACGCGCTTGGAACCCAACGGTCTAGCCATTAGGCTATCGGAGCTCTGTCGATGGAAGTCTTAAATATAATAAAAACAAAAAATGCACCTTGGTAATTATTGATTCAAACACTTTGAAATTTACAGGTCGAATAATTAAACTGACTCAGAATTTTTCTCCCTACATAAATAATCAATATTCGCAAAAGAGAAAAATTAAAAAAAAAAGAAGAAGAAATTTCAAATTAGAAACTAAAAGTATACATTGAAGATTTTCGTTCAGGCTGGGACTCGAACCCAGGGCCACTCGCTTGGAAGCCTAACACTCTAGCCATTAGTCTATGGGAGCTCTGTCGGTGGGAGTTTTAAATAAAATAAAAACAAACAATGCACCTTGGTAATTGTTTATTTAAACACTTTGAAATCTTCGTGTCGAAAAATTAAACTGACTCAGAATTTTCTTCCCTACATAAATAATCAATCATTGCAAAGGAAAGAAATTGAAAAAAAAAGAATTTTCAAATTAGAAAAGAAATATATACATTGAAGATATTCGCTCCGGCTGGGACTCGAACCCAGGCCACTCGCTTGGAAGACCAGCGGTCTAGCCATTAGACTATCGGAGCTCTGTCGAGCGGAGTCTTACTGCCTGACTGATACTGCCTGACTGACAGACTGACTCACTGACTGACTGATACTGACTGACTGACTCACTGACTGACCAAAACTGACTGACTAACTGCCTGACTGACTGAGACTGGACTGACTGACTGACTGACTGACTGACTGACTGCTTGACTCTCTGACTGGCTATTTCACTGACTGACTGAATGACTAAATGACTGACTGACACTGACTGACTGACTGCTTGACTACCTGACTGACTGCTTGACTGACAAACTGACTGGACAGGACTGACCGACTGACTGACTGACAGACTGACTGAATAAGGATGACTGACAGACTGACTGAATAAGGCTGACTGACTGACTGACTGACAGACTGACTGAATAAGGCTGACCGACTGACTGACTGCCTAAATGACTGACTGACTGAATGACTGACTGACTGACTGACCGAGACTGACTGACTGACTGACTGAGACTGGACTGGACTGACTGACTGACTGACTGACTGAGACTGACTGACTGCTTTAGTGACTAACTGACTGCACAGGACTGACCGACTGACTGACTGACTGACTGCCTGACTGACTGACTGACTGAATGACTGACTGACTGAGACTAAATGACTGACTGCTTGACTGACTATCTGAAGGACTAACTGACTGACTGAGTGACTGACTGACTGGACTGACTGACTGAGACTGAATGACTGAGTGCTTGACTGATTGACTGTCAGACTGACTGACTGACTTCGCAAAAATGAAAAATAAAAAAAAAAGAATTATAAAATTAGAAAAAAATATTTGCATTTAAGATTTCCTTTCCGGCTGGGATTTGAACCCAGGGCGACACTCATGGAAGCCCAACGCTCTCGCCAATATACTATCGGATCTCTGTTGATCGGTGTCTTAATTATAATAAAAACAAAAAATGCACCTTAGTAATTTTTGATCTAAAATCTTTGAAATCTAAAGGTCGAATGATTAAACTGACTCAGAATTTTCTTCCGTACATAAATAATCCATATTTGCAAAAGAAAGAAATTGAAAAAAAAAAGAATCTTCAAATTAGAAGAGAAATATATACATGGAAGATTTTCGTTCCGGCCGGGACTCGAACCCAGTACCACGCGCTTGGAACCCAAAGGTCTAGCCATTAGGCTATCGGAGCTCTGTCGATGGAAGTCTTAAATATAATAAAAACAAAAATGCACCTTGGTAATTATTGATTCAAACACTTTGAAATTTACAGGTCGAATAATTAAACTGACTCAGAATTTTTCTCCCTACATAAATAATCAATATTCGCAAAAGAGAAAAATTAAAAAAAAAGAAGAAGAAATTTCAAATTAGAAACTAAAAGTATACATTGAAGATTTTCGTTCAGGCTGGGACTCGAACCCAGGGCCACTCGCTTGGAAGCCTAACACTCTAGCCATTAGTCTATGGGAGCTCTGTCGGTGGGAGTTTTAAATATAATAAAAACAAAAAATGCACCTTGGTAATTGTTTATTTAAACACTTTGAAATCTTTGTGTCGAAAAATTAAACTGACTCAGAATTTTCTTCCCTACATAAATAATCAATAATTGCAAAGGAAAGAAATTGAAAAAAAAAAAGAATTTTCAAATTAGAAAAGAATTATATACATTGAAGATATTCGCTCCGGCTGGGACTCGAACCCAGGCCACTCGCTTGGAAGACCAGCGGTCTAGCCATTAGGCTATCGGAGTTCTGTCGAGCGGAGTCTTACTGCCTGACTGATACTGCCTGACTGACAGACTGACTCACTGACTGACTGATACTGACTGACAGACTCACTGACTGACCGAGACTGACTGACTAACTGCCTGACTGACTGAGACTGGACTGACTGACTGACTGACTGACTGACTGACTAACTGAATGACTGAGACTGACTGACTGACTGCTTGACTCTCTGACTGGCTATTTCACTGACTGACTGAATGACAAAATGACTGACTGACACTGACTGACTGACTGCTTGACTACCTGACTGACTGCTTGACTGACTAACTGACTGGACAGGACTGACCGACTGACTGACTGACAGACTTACTGAATAAGGATGACTGACAGACTGACTGAATAAGGCTGACTGACTGACTGACTGACAGACTGACTGAATAAGGCTGATCGACTGACTGACTGCCTGACTGACTGACTGACTGAATGACTGACTGACTGACTGACCGAGACTGACTGACTGACTGACTGAGACTGGACTGGACTGACTGACTGACTGACTGACTGAGACTGGACTGGACTGGACTGACTGACTGACTGACTGACTGAGACTGACTGACTGCTTTAGTGACTAACTGACTGCACAGGACTGACCGACTGACTGACTGACTGACTGCCTGACTGACTGACTGACTGAATGACTGACTGACTGAATGACTGACTGACTGAGACTAAATGACTGACTGCTTGACTGACTGGCTGAAGGACTAACTGACTGACTGAGTGACTGACTGACTGAGACTGAATGACTGAGTGCTTGACTGATTGACTGTCAGACTGACTGACTGACTTCGCAAAAGGGAAAAATAAAAAAAAAAGAATTATAAAATTAGAAAAAAATATTTGCATTTAAGATTTCCTTTCCGGCCGGGACTCGAACCCAGTACCACGCGCTAGGAACCCAACGGTCTAGCCATTAGGCTATCGGAGCTCTGTCGATGGAAGTCTTAAATATAATAAAAACAAAAAATGCACCTTGGTAATTATTGATTCAAACACTTTGAAATTTACAGGTCGAATAATTAAACTGACTCAGAATTTTTCTCCCTACATAAATAATCAATATTCGCAAAAGAGAAAAATTAAAAAAAAAAGAAGAAGAAATTTCAAATTAGAAACTAAAAGTATACATTGAAGATTTTCGTTCAGGCTGGGACTCGAACCCAGGGCCACTCGCTTGGAAGCCTAACACTCTAGCCATTAGTCTATGGGAGCTCTGTCGGTGGGAGTTTTAAATATAATAAAAACAAAAAATGCACCTTGGTAATTGTTTATTTAAACACTTTGAAATCTTCGTGTCGAAAAATTAAACTGACTCAGAATTTTCTTCCCTACATAAATAATCAATAATTGCAAAGGAAAGAAATTGAAAAAAAAAAGAATTTTCAAATTAGAAAAGAAATATATACATTAAAGATATTCGCTCCGGCTGGGACTCGAACCCAGGCCACTCGCTTGGAAGACCAGCGGTCTAGCCATTAGGCTATCGGAATTCTGTCGAGCGGAGTCTTACTGCCTGACTGACAGACTGACTCACTGACTGACTCACTGACTGACCGAGACTGACTGACTAACTGCCTGACTGACTGAGACTGGACTGACTGACTGACTGACTGACTGACTGACTAACTGACTGACTGAGACTGACTGACTGACTGCTTGACTCTCTGACTGGCTATTTCACTGACTGACTGAATGACTAAATGACTGACTGACACTGACTGACTGACTGCTTGACTACCTGACTGAGTGCTTGACTGACTAACTGACTGGACAGGACTGACCGACTGACTGACTGACAGACTGACTGAATAAGGATGACTGACAGACTGACTGAATAAGGCTGACTGACTGACTGACTGACAGACTGACTGAATAAGGCTGACCGACTGACTGACTGCCTGACTGACTGACTGACTGAATGACTGACTGACTGACTGACTGACCGAGACTGACTGACTGACTGACTGAGACTGGACTGGACTGACTGAGACTGACTGACTGCTTTAGTGACTAACTGACTGCACAGGACTGACCGACTGACTGACTGACTGACTGCCTGACTGACTGACTGACTGAATGACTGACTGACTGAGACTAAATGACTGACTGCTTGACTGACTGGCTGAAGGACTGACTGACTGAGTGACTGACTGACTGGACTGACTGACTGAGACTGAATGACTGAGTGCTTGACTGATTGACTGTCAGACTGACTGACTGACTTCGCAAAAGGGAAAAATAAAAAAAAAAAGAATTATAAAATAATATTTGCATTTAAGATTTCCTTTCCGGCTGGGATTTGAACCCAGGGCGACACTCATGGAAGCCCAACGCTCTCGCCAATATACTATCGGATCTCTGTTGATCGGTGTCTTAATTATAATAAAAACAAAAAATGCACCTTAGTAATTATTGATCTAAAATCTTTGAAATCTAAAGTTCGAATGATTAAACTGACTCAGAATTTCTTCCGTACATAAATAATCCATATTTGCAAAAGAAAGAAATTGAAAAAAAAAAGAATCTTCAAATTAGAAGAGAAATATATACATGGAAGATTTTCGTTCCGGCCGGGACTCGAACCCAGTACCACGCGCTTGGAACCCAACGGTCTAGCCATTAGGCTATCGGAGCTCTGTCGATGGAAGTCTTAAATATAATAAAAACAAAAAATGCACCTTGGTAATTATTGATTCAAACACTTTGAAATTTACAGGTCGAATAATTAAACTGACTCAGAATTTTTCTCCCTACATAAATAATCAATATTCGCAAAAGAGAAAAAATAAAAAAAAAGAAGAAGAAATTTCAAATTAGAAACTAAAAGTATACATTGAAGATTTTCGTTCAGGCTGGGACTCGAACCCTGGGCCACTCGCTTGGAAGCCTAACACTCTAGCCATTAGTCTATTGGAGCTCTGTCGGTGGGAGTTTTAAATATAATAAAAACAAAAAATGCACCTTGGTAATTGTTTATTTAAACACTTTGAAATCTTTGTGTCGAAAAATTAAACTGACACAGAATTTTCTTCCCTACATAAATAATCAATAATTGCAAAGGAAAGAAATTGAAAAAAAAAAGAAATTTCAAATTAGAAAAGAAATATATACATTGAAGATATTCGCTCCGGCTGGGACTCGAACCCAGGACACTCGCTTGGAAGACCAGCGGTCTAGCCATTAGGCTATCGGAATTCTGTCGAGCGGAGTCTTACTGCCTGACTGACAGACTGACTCACTGACTGACTGATACTGACTGACTGACTCACTGACTGACCGAGACTGACTGACTAACTGCCTGACTGACTGAGACTGGACTGACTGACTGACTGACTGACTGACTGACTAACTGACTGACTGAGACTGACTGACTGACTGCTTGACTCTCTGACTGGCTATTTCACTGACTGACTGAATGACTAAATGACTGACTGACACTGACTGACTGACTGCTTGACTACCTGACTGACTGCTTGACTGACTAACTGACTGGACAGGACTGACCGACTGATTGACTGACTGAATAAGGATGACTGACAGACTGACTGAATAAGGCTGACTGACTGACTGAATGACTGACTGACTGACTGACCGAGACTGACTGACTGACTGACTGAGACTGGACTGGACTGACTGACTGACTGACTGACTGAATGACTGACTGACTGAGACTAAATGACTGACTGCTTGACTGACTGGCTGAAGGACTAACTGACTGACTGAGTGACTGACTGACTGGACTGACTGACTGAGACTGAATGACTGAGTGCTTGACTGATTGACTGTCAGACTGACTGACTGACTTCGCAAAAGGGAAAAATAAAAAAAAAAAAGAATTATAAAATTAGAAAAAAATATTTGTATTTAAGATTTCCTTTCCGGCCGGGACTCGAACCCAGTACCACGCGCTAGGAACCCAACGGTCTAGCCATTAGGCTATCGGAGCTCTGTCGATGGAAGTCTTAAATATAATAAAAACAAAAAATGCACCTTGGTAATTATTGATTCAAACACTTTGAAATTTACAGGTCGAATAATTAAACTGACTCAGAATTTTTCTCCCTACATAAATAATCAATATTCGCAAAAGAGAAAAATTAAAAAAAAGAAGAAGAAATTTCAAATTAGAAACTAAAGTATACATTGAAGATTTTCGTTCAGGCTGGGACTCGAACCCAGGGCCACTCGCTTGGCAGCCTAACACTCTAGCCATTAGTCTATGGGAGCTCTGTCGGTGGGAGTTTTAAATATAATAAAAACAAAAAATGCACCTTGGTAATTGTTTATTTAAACACTTTGAAATCTTCGTGTCGAAAAATTAAACTGACTCAGAATTTTCTTCCCTACATAAATAATCAATAATTGCAAAGGAAAGAAATTGAAAAAAAAAAAAGAATTTTCAAATTAGAAAAGAAATATATACATTGAAGATATTCGCTCCGGCTGGGACTCGAACCCAGGCCACTCGCTTGGAAGACCAGCGGTCTAGCCATTAGGCTATCGGAGTTCTGTCGAGCGGAGTCTTACTGCCTGACTGATACTGCCTGACTGACAGACTGACTCACTGACTGACTGATACTGACTGACTGACTCACTGACTGACCGAGACTGACTGACTAACTGCCTGACTGACTGAGACTGGACTGACTGACTGAGACTGACTGACTGACTGCTTGACTCTCTGACTGGCTATTTCACTGACTGACTGAATGACTAAATGACTGACTGACACTGACTGACTGACTGCTTGACTACCTGACTGACTGCTTGACTGACTAACAGACTGGACAGGACGGACCGACTGACTGACTGACAGACTGACTGAATAAGGATGACTGACAGACTGACTGAATAAGGCTGACTGACTGACTGACTGCCTGACTGACTGAATAAGGCTGACCGACTGACTGACTGCCTCACTGACTGACTGACTGAATGACTGACTGACTGACTGACTGACCGAGACTGACTGAATGACTGACTGACTGACTGACTGACCGAGACTGACTGACTGACTGACTGACTGACTGACTGAGACTGACTGACTGACTGACTGACTGAGACTGACTGACTGCTTTAGTGACTAACTGACTGCACAGGACTGACTGACTGACTGACTGACTGACTGCCTGACTGACTGACTGACTGAATGACTGACTGACTGAGACTAAATGACTGACTGCTTGACTGACTGGCTGAAGGACTAACTGACTGACTGAGTGACTGACTGACTGGACTGACTGACTGAGACTGAATGACTGAGTGCTTGACTGATTGACTGTCAGACTGACTGACTGACTTCGCAAAAGGGAAAAATAAAAAAAAAAAAGAATTATAAAATTAGAAAAAAATATTTGTATTTAAGATTTCCTTTCCGGCCGGGACTCGAACCCAGTACCACGCGCTTGGAACCCAACGGTCTAGCCATTAGGCTATCGGAGCTCTGTCGAAGGAAGTCTTAAATATGATAAAAACAAAAAATGCACCTTGGTAATTATTGATTCAAACACTTTGAAATTTACAGGTCGAATAATTAAACTGACTCAGAATTTTTCTCCCTACATAAATAATCAATATTCGCAAAAGAGAAAAATTAAAAAAAAAGAAGAAGAAATTTCAAATTAGAAACTAAAAGTATACATTGAAGATTTTCGTTCCGGCCGGGACTCGAACCCAGGGCCACTCGCTTGGAAGCCTAACACTCTAGCCATTAGTCTATGGGAGCTCTGTCGGTGGGAGTTTTAAATATAATAAAAACAAAAAATGCACCTTGGTAATTGTTTATTTAAACACTTTGAAATCTTCGTGTCGAAAAATTAAACTGACTCAGAATTTTCTTCCCTACATAAATAATCAATATTTGCAAAGGAAAGAAATTGAAAAAAAAGAATTTTCAAATTAGAAAAGAAATATATACATTGAAGATATTCGCTCCGGCTGGGACTCGAACCCAGGCCACTCGCTTGGAAGACCAGCGGTCTAGCCATTAGGCTATCGGAGTTCTGTCGAGCGGAGTCTTACTGCCTGACTGAGACTGCCTGACTGACAGACTGACTCACTGACTGACTGATACTGACTGACTGGACTGACTGACTGACTCACTGACTGACCGAGACTGACTGACTGACTCACTGACTGACCGAGACTGACTGACTAACTGCCTGACTGACTGAGACTGGACTGACTGACTGAGACTGGACTGACTGACTGACTGACTGACTGACTGACTGACTGACTGAGACTGACTGACTGACTGCTTGACTCTCTGACTGACTATTTCACTGACTGACTGAATGACTGACTGACTGCTTGACTACCTGACTGACTGCTTGACTGACTAACTGACTGGACAGGGCTGACCGACTGACTGACTGACAGACTGACTGAATAAGGATGACTAAAAGACTGACTGAATTAGGCTGACTGACTGACTGACTGACAGACTGACTGAATAAGGCTGACCGACTGACTGACTGCCTGACTGACTGACTGACTGAATGACTGACTGACTGACTGACTGAGACTGGACTGGACTGGACTGACTGACTGACTGAGACTGGACTGGACTGACTGACTGACTGACTGACTGAGACTGACTGACTGCTTTAGTGACTAACTGACTGCACAGGACTGACCGACTGACTGACTGACTGACTGACTGAATGACTGACTGACTGAGACTAAATGACTGACTGCTTGACTGACAGGCTGAAGGACTAACTGACTGACTGTGTGACTGACTGACTGGACTGACTGACTGAGACTGAATGACTGAGTGCTTGACTAATTGACTGTCAGACTGACTGATTGACTTCGCAAAAGGGAAAAATAAAAAAAAAAAGAATTATAAAACTAGAAAAAAATATTTGCATTTAAGATTTCCTTTCCGGCTGGGATTTGAACCCAGGGCGACACGCATGAAAGCCCAACGCTCTCGCCAATATACGATCGGATCTCTGTTGGTCGGTGTCTTAATTATAATAAAAACAAAAAATGCACCTTAGTAATTATTGATCTAAAATCTTTGAAATCTAAAGGTCGAATGATTAAACTGACTCAGAATTTTCTTCCGTACATAAATAATCCATATTTGCAAAAGAAAGAAATTGAAAAAAAAAAGAATCTTCAAATTAGAATAGAAATATATACATTGAAGATTTTCGTTCCGGCCGGGACTCGAACCCAGTACCACGCGCTTGGAACCCAACGGTCTAGCCATTAGGCTATCGGAGCTCTGTCGATTGAAGTCTTAAATATAATTAAAAAAAATGCACCTTTTTAATTATTGATTCAAACACTTTGAAATCTACAGGTCAAATTATTAAACTGACTCAGAATTTTTCTCCCTACATAAATAATCAATATTCGCAAAAGAAATTGAAAAAAAAAATAAAATTCGATAAGAAATATATACATTGAAGATATTCGTTCCGGCTGGGACTCGAACCCAGGCCATTCGCTTGGAACCCAACGGTCTAGCCATTAGGCTATCGGAGCTCTGTCGATGAAAGTCTTAAATATAATAAAAACAAAAAATGCACCTTGGTAATTATTGATTCAAACACTTTGAAATTTACAGGTCGAATAATTAAACTGACTCAGAATTTTTCTCCCTACATAAATAATCAATATTCGCAAAAGAGAAAAATTAAAAAAAAAAGAAGAAGAAATTTCAAATTAGAAACTAAAAGTATACATTGAAGATTTTCGTTCAGGCTGGGACTCGAACCCAGGGCCACTCGCTTGGAAGACCAGCGGTCTAGCCATTAGGCTATCGGAGTTCTGTCGAGCGGAATCCTACTGCCTGACTGATACTGCCTGACTGACTCACTGACTGACCGAGACTGACTGACTAACTGCCTGACTGACTGAGACTGGACTGACTGACTGACTGACTGACTGACTGACTAACTGACTGACTGAGACTGACTGACTGACTGCTTGACTCTCTGACTGGCTATTTCACTGACTGACTGAATGACTAAATGACTGACTGACACTGACTGACTGACTGCTTGACTACCTGACTGAGTGCTTGACTGACTAACTGACTGGACAGGACTGACCGACTGACTGACTGACAGACTGACTGAATAAGGATGACTGACTGACTGACTGACAGACTGACTGAATAAGGCTGACCGACTGACTGACTGCCTGACTGACTGACTGACTGAATGACTGACTGACTGACTGACTGACCGAGACTGACTGACTGACTGACTGAGACTGGACTGGACTGACTCAGACTGACTGACTGCTTTAGTGACTAACTGACTGCACAGGACTGACCGACTGACTGACTGACTGACTGCCTGACTGACTGACTGACTAAATGACTGACTGACTGAGACTAAATGACTGACTGCTTGACTGACTGGCTGAATTACTAACTGACTGACTGAGTGACTGAGTGACTGGACTGACTGACTGAGACTGAATGACTGAGTGCTTGACTGATTGACTGTCAGACTGACTGACTGACTTCGCAAAAGGGAAAAATAAAAAAAAAGAATTATAAAATTAGAAAAAAATATTTGCATTTAAGATTTCCTTTCCGGCTGGGATTTGAACCCAGGGCGACACGCATGAAAGCCCAACGCTCTCGCCAATATACGATCGGATCTCTGTTGGTCGGTGTCTTAATTATAATAAAAACAAAAAATGCACCTTAGTAATTATTGATCTAAAATCTTTGAAATCTAAAGGTCGAATGATTAAACTGACTCAGAATTTTCTTCCGTACATAAATAATCCATATTTGCAAAAGAAAGAAATTGAAAAAAAAAAAGAATCTTCAAATTAGAAGAGAAATATATACATGGAAGATTTTCGTTCCGGCCGGGACTCGAACCCAGTACCACGCGCTTGGAACCCAACGGTCTAGCCATTAGGCTATCGGAGCTCTGTCGATGGAAGTCTTAAATATAATAAAAACAAAAAATGCACCTTGGTAATTATTGATTCAAACACTTTGAAATTTACAGGTCGAATAATTAAACTGACTCAGAATTTTTCTCAATACATAAATAATCAATATTCGCAAAAGAGAAAAAATAAAAAAAAAGAAGAAGAAATTTCAAATTAGAAACTAAAAGTATACATTGAAGATTTTCGTTCAGGCTGGGACTCGAACCCAGGGCCACTCGCTTGGAAGCCTAACACTCTAGCCATTAGTCTATTGGAGCTCTGTCGGTGGGAGTTTTAAATATAATAAAAACAAAAAATGCACCTTGGTAATTGTTTATTTAAACACTTTGAAATCTTCGTGTCGAAAAATTAAACTGACACAGAATTTTCTTCCCTACATAAATAATCAATAATTGCAAAGGAAAGAAATTGAAAAAAAAAAGAAATTTCTAATTAGAAAAGAAATATATACATTGAAGATATTCGCTCCGGCTGGGACTCGAACCCAGGCCACTCGCTTGGAAGACCAGCGGTCTAGCCATTAGGCTATCGGAATTCTGTCGAGCGGAGTCTTACTGCCTGACTGACAGACTGACTCACTGACTGACTCACTGACTGACCGAGACTGACTGACTAACTGCCTGACTGACTGAGACTGGACTGACTGACTGACTGACTGACTGACTGACTAACTGACTGACTGAGACTGACTGACTGACTGCTTGACTCTCTGACTGGCTATTTCACTGACTGACTGAATGACTAAATGACTGACTGACACTGACTGACTGACTGCTTGACTACCTGACTGAGTGCTTGACTGACTAACTGACTGGACAGGACTGACCGACTGACTGACTGACAGACTGACTGAATAAGGATGACTGACAGACTGACTGAATAAGGCTGACTGACTGACTGACTGACAGACTGACTGAATAAGGCTGACCGACTGACTGACTGCCTGACTGACTGACTGACTGAATGACTGACTGACTGACTGACTGACCGAGACTGACTGACTGACTGACTGAGACTGGACTGGACTGACTGAGACTGACTGACTGCTTTAGTGACTAACTGACTGCACAGGACTGACCGACTGACTGACTGACTGACTGCCTGACTGACTGACTGACTGAATGACTGACTGACTGAGACTAAATGACTGACTGCTTGACTGACTGGCTGAAGGACTGACTGACTGAGTGACTGACTGACTGGACTGACTGACTGAGACTGAATGACTGAGTGCTTGACTGATTGACTGTCAGACTGACTGACTGACTTCGCAAAAGGGAAAAATAAAAAAAAAAAGAATTATAAAATAATATTTGCATTTAAGATTTCCTTTCCGGCTGGGATTTGAACCCAGGGCGACACTCATGGAAGCCCAACGCTCTCGCCAATATACTATCGGATCTCTGTTGATCGGTGTCTTAATTATAATAAAAACAAAAAATGCACCTTAGTAATTATTGATCTAAAATCTTTGAAATCTAAAGTTCGAATGATTAAACTGACTCAGAATTTCTTCCGTACATAAATAATCCATATTTGCAAAAGAAAGAAATTGAAAAAAAAAAGAATCTTCAAATTAGAAGAGAAATATATACATGGAAGATTTTCGTTCCGGCCGGGACTCGAACCCAGTACCACGCGCTTGGAACCCAACGGTCTAGCCATTAGGCTATCGGAGCTCTGTCGATGGAAGTCTTAAATATAATAAAAACAAAAAATGCACCTTGGTAATTATTGATTCAAACACTTTGAAATTTACAGGTCGAATAATTAAACTGACTCAGAATTTTTCTCCCTACATAAATAATCAATATTCGCAAAAGAGAAAAAATAAAAAAAAAGAAGAAGAAATTTCAAATTAGAAACTAAAAGTATACATTGAAGATTTTCGTTCAGGCTGGGACTCGAACCCTGGGCCACTCGCTTGGAAGCCTAACACTCTAGCCATTAGTCTATTGGAGCTCTGTCGGTGGGAGTTTTAAATATAATAAAAACAAAAAATGCACCTTGGTAATTGTTTATTTAAACACTTTGAAATCTTTGTGTCGAAAAATTAAACTGACACAGAATTTTCTTCCCTACATAAATAATCAATAATTGCAAAGGAAAGAAATTGAAAAAAAAAAGAAATTTCAAATTAGAAAAGAAATATATACATTGAAGATATTCGCTCCGGCTGGGACTCGAACCCAGGACACTCGCTTGGAAGACCAGCGGTCTAGCCATTAGGCTATCGGAATTCTGTCGAGCGGAGTCTTACTGCCTGACTGACAGACTGACTCACTGACTGACTGATACTGACTGACTGACTCACTGACTGACCGAGACTGACTGACTAACTGCCTGACTGACTGAGACTGGACTGACTGACTGACTGACTGACTGACTGACTAACTGACTGACTGAGACTGACTGACTGACTGCTTGACTCTCTGACTGGCTATTTCACTGACTGACTGAATGACTAAATGACTGACTGACACTGACTGACTGACTGCTTGACTACCTGACTGACTGCTTGACTGACTAACTGACTGGACAGGACTGACCGACTGATTGACTGACTGAATAAGGATGACTGACAGACTGACTGAATAAGGCTGACTGACTGACTGAATGACTGACTGACTGACTGACCGAGACTGACTGACTGACTGACTGAGACTGGACTGGACTGACTGACTGACTGACTGACTGAATGACTGACTGACTGAGACTAAATGACTGACTGCTTGACTGACTGGCTGAAGGACTAACTGACTGACTGAGTGACTGACTGACTGGACTGACTGACTGAGACTGAATGACTGAGTGCTTGACTGATTGACTGTCAGACTGACTGACTGACTTCGCAAAAGGGAAAAATAAAAAAAAAAAAGAATTATAAAATTAGAAAAAAATATTTGTATTTAAGATTTCCTTTCCGGCCGGGACTCGAACCCAGTACCACGCGCTAGGAACCCAACGGTCTAGCCATTAGGCTATCGGAGCTCTGTCGATGGAAGTCTTAAATATAATAAAAACAAAAAATGCACCTTGGTAATTATTGATTCAAACACTTTGAAATTTACAGGTCGAATAATTAAACTGACTCAGAATTTTTCTCCCTACATAAATAATCAATATTCGCAAAAGAGAAAAATTAAAAAAAAGAAGAAGAAATTTCAAATTAGAAACTAAAGTATACATTGAAGATTTTCGTTCAGGCTGGGACTCGAACCCAGGGCCACTCGCTTGGCAGCCTAACACTCTAGCCATTAGTCTATGGGAGCTCTGTCGGTGGGAGTTTTAAATATAATAAAAACAAAAAATGCACCTTGGTAATTGTTTATTTAAACACTTTGAAATCTTCGTGTCGAAAAATTAAACTGACTCAGAATTTTCTTCCCTACATAAATAATCAATAATTGCAAAGGAAAGAAATTGAAAAAAAAAAAGAATTTTCAAATTAGAAAAGAAATATATACATTGAAGATATTCGCTCCGGCTGGGACTCGAACCCAGGCCACTCGCTTGGAAGACCAGCGGTCTAGCCATTAGGCTATCGGAGTTCTGTCGAGCGGAGTCTTACTGCCTGACTGATACTGCCTGACTGACAGACTGACTCACTGACTGACTGATACTGACTGACTGACTCACTGACTGACCGAGACTGACTGACTAACTGCCTGACTGACTGAGACTGGACTGACTGACTGAGACTGACTGACTGACTGCTTGACTCTCTGACTGGCTATTTCACTGACTGACTGAATGACTAAATGACTGACTGACACTGACTGACTGACTGCTTGACTACCTGACTGACTGCTTGACTGACTAACAGACTGGACAGGACGGACCGACTGACTGACTGACAGACTGACTGAATAAGGATGACTGACAGACTGACTGAATAAGGCTGACTGACTGACTGACTGCCTGACTGACTGAATAAGGCTGACCGACTGACTGACTGCCTCACTGACTGACTGACTGAATGACTGACTGACTGACTGACTGACCGAGACTGACTGAATGACTGACTGACTGACTGACTGACCGAGACTGACTGACTGACTGACTGACTGACTGACTGAGACTGACTGACTGACTGACTGACTGAGACTGACTGACTGCTTTAGTGACTAACTGACTGCACAGGACTGACTGACTGACTGACTGACTGACTGCCTGACTGACTGACTGACTGAATGACTGACTGACTGAGACTAAATGACTGACTGCTTGACTGACTGGCTGAAGGACTAACTGACTGACTGAGTGACTGACTGACTGGACTGACTGACTGAGACTGAATGACTGAGTGCTTGACTGATTGACTGTCAGACTGACTGACTGACTTCGCAAAAGGGAAAAATAAAAAAAAAAAGAATTATAAAATTAGAAAAAAATATTTGTATTTAAGATTTCCTTTCCGGCCGGGACTCGAACCCAGTACCACGCGCTAGGAACCCAACGGTCTAGCCATTAGGCTATCGGAGCTCTGTCGATGGAAGTCTTAAATATAATAAAAACAAAAAATGCACCTTGGTAATTATTGATTCAAACACTTTGAAATTTACAGGTCGAATAATTAAACTGACTCAGAATTTTTCTCCCTACATAAATAATCAATATTCGCAAAAGAGAAAAATTAAAAAAAAGAAGAAGAAATTTCAAATTAGAAACTAAAGTATACATTGAAGATTTTCGTTCATGCTGGGACTCGAACCCAGGGCCACTCGCTTGGAAGCCTAACACTCTAGCCATTAGTCTATGGGAGCTCTGTCGGTGGGAGTTTTAAATATAATAAAAACAAAAAATGCACCTTGGTAATTGTTTATTTAAACACTTTGAAATCTTTGTGTCGAAAAATTAAACTGACTCAGAATTTTCTTCCCTACATAAATAATCAATAATTGCAAAGGAAAGAAATTGAAAAAAAAAAAGAATTTTCAAATTAGAAAAGAAATATATACATTGAAGATATTCGCTCCGGCTGGGACTCGAACCCAGGCCACTCGCTTGGAAGACCAGCGGTCTAGCCATTAGGCTATCGGAGTTCTGTCGAGCGGAGTCTTACTGCCTGACTGATACTGCCTGACTGACAGACTGACTCACTGACTGACTGATACTGACTGACTGACTCACTGACTGACCGAGACTGACTGACTAACTGCCTGACTGACTGAGACTGGACTGACTGACTGACTGACTGACTGACTAACTGACTGACTGAGACTGACTGACTGACTGCTTGACTCTCGGACTGGCTATTTCACTGACTGACTGAATGACTAAATGACTGACTGACACTGACTGACTGACTGCTTGACTACCTGACTGACTGCTTGACTGACTAACTGACTGGACAGGACTGACCGACTGACTGACTGACAGACTGACTGAATAAGGATGACTGACAGACTGACTGAATAAGGCTGACTGACTGACTGACTGACAGACTGAATAAGGCTGACCGACTGACTGACTGCCTGACTGACTGACTGACTGAATGACTGACTGACTGACTGACCGAGACTGACTGACTGACTGACTGAGACTGGACTGGACTGACTGACTGACTGACTGACTGAGACTGACTGACTGCTTTAGTGACTAACTGACTGCACAGGACTGACCGACTGACTGACTGACTGACTGCCTGACTGACTGACTGACTGAATGACTGACTGACTGAGACTAAATGACTGACTGCTTGACTGACTGGCTGAAGGACTAACTGACTGACTGAGTGACTGACTGACTGGACTGACTGACTGAGACTGAATGACTGAGTGCTTGACTGATTGACTGTCAGACTGACTGACTGACTTCGCAAAAGGTAAAAATAAAAAAAAAAGAATTATAAAATTAGAAAAAAATATTTGCATTTAAGATTTCCTTTCCGGCCGGGACTCGAACCCAGTACCACGCGCTAGGAACCCAACGGTCTAGCCATTAGGCTATCCGAGCTCTGTCGATGGAAGTCTTAAATATAATAAAAACAAAAAATGCACCTTGGTAATTATTGATTCAAACACTTTGAAATTTACAGGTCGAATAATTAAACTGACTCAGAATTTTTCTCCCTACATAAATAATCAATATTCGCAAAAGAGAAAAATTAAAAAAAAAAGAGGAAGAAATTTCAAATTAGAAACGAAAAGTATACATTGAAGATTTTCGTTCAGGCTGGGACTCGAACCCAGGGCCACTCACTTGGAAGCCTAACACTCTAGCCAATAGTCTATGGGAGCTCTGTCGGAGGGAGTTTTAAATATAATAAAAACAAAAAATGCACCTTGGTAATTGTTTATTTAAACACTTTGAAATCTTAGTGTCGAAAAATTAAACTGACTCAGAATTTTCTTCCCTACATAAATAATCAATAATTGCAAAGGAAAGAAATTGAAAAAAAAAAGAATTTTCAAATTAGAAAAGAAATATATACATTGAAGATATTCGCTCCGGCTGGGACTCGAACCCAGGCCACTCGCTTGGAAGACCAGCGGTCTAGCCATTAGGCTATCGGAGTTCTGTCGAGCGGAGTCTTACTGCCTGACTGATACTGCCTGACTGACAGACTGACTCACTGACTGACTGATACTGACTGACTGACTCACTGACTGACCGAGACTGACTGACTAACTGCCTGACTGACTGAGACTGGACTGACTGACTGACTGACTGACTGACTGACTAACTGACTGACTGAGACTGACTGACTGACTGCTTGACTCTCTGACTGGCTATTTCACTGACTGACTGAATGACTAAATGACTGACTGACACTGACTGACTGACTGCTTGAATACCTCACTGACTGCTTGACTGACTAACTGACTGGACAGGACTGACCGACTGACTGACTGACAGACTGACTGAATAAGGATGACTGACAGACTGACTGACTGACTGACTGACTGACTGACTGAATAAGGCTGACTGACTGACTGACTGCCTGACTGACTGAATGACTGACTGACTGACTGACTGACTGACCGAGACTGACTGACTGACTGACTGAGACTGGACTGGACTGACTGACTGACTGAGACTGACTGACTGCTTTAGTGACTAACTGACTGCACAGGACTGACCGACTGACTGACTGACTGCCTGACTGACTGACTGACTGAATGACTGACTGACTGAGACTAAATGACTGTCTGCTTGACTGACTGGCTGAAGGACTAACTGACTGACTGAGTGACTGACTGACTGGACTGACTGACTGAGACTGAATGACTGAGTGCTTGACTGATTGACTGTCAGACTGACTGACTGACTTCGCAAAAGGGAAAAATAAAAAAAAAGAATTATAAAATTAGAAAAAAATATTTGCATTTAAGATTTCCTTTCCGGCTGGGATTTGAACCCAGGGCGACACTCATGGAAGCCCAACGCTCTCGCCAATATACTATCGGATCTCTGTTGATCGGTGTCTTAATTATAATAAAAACAAAAAATGCACCTTGGTAATTATTGATCTAAAATCTTTGAAATCTAAAGGTCGAATGATTAAACTGACTCAGAATTTTCTTCCGTACATAAATAATCGATATTTGCAAAAGAAAGAAAATGAAAAAAAAAAGAATTTTCAAATTAGAAAAGGTATATATACATTGAAGATTTTCGTTCCGGCCGGGACTCGAACCCAGTACCACGCGCTAGGAACCCAACGGTCTAGCCATTAGGCTATCGGAGCTCTGTCGATGGAAGTCTTAAATATAATAAAAACAAAAAATGCACCTTGGTAATTATTGATTCAAACACTTTGAAATTTACAGGTCGAATAATTAAACTGACTCAGAATTTTTCTCCCTACATAAATAATCAATATTCGCAAAAGAGAAAAATTAAAAAAAAAAGAGGAAGAAATTTCAAATTAGAAACGAAAAGTATACATTGAAGATTTTCGTTCAGGCTGGGACTTGAACCCAGGGCCACTCGCTTGGAAGCCTAACACTCTAGCCATTAGTCTATGGGAGCTCTGTCGGTGGGAGTTTTAAATATAATAAAAACAAAAAATGCACCTTGGTAATTGTTTATTTAAACACTTTGAAATCTTCGTGTCGAAAAATTAAACTGACTCAGAATTTTCTTCCCTACATAAATAATCAATAATTGCAAAGGAAAGAAATTGAAAAAAAAAAGAATTTTCAAATTAGAAAAGAAATATATACATTGAAGATATTCGCTCCGGCTGGGACTCGAACCCAGGCCACTCGCTTGGAAGACCAGCGGTCTAGCCATTAGGCTATCGGAGTTCTGTCGAGCGGAGTCTTACTGCCTGACTGATACTGCCTGACTGACAGACTGACTCACTGACTGACTGATACTGACTGACTGACTCACTGACTGACCGAGACTGACTGACTAACTGCCTGACTGACTGAGACTGGACTGACTGACTGACTGACTGACTGACTGACTAACTGACTGACTGAGACTGACTGACTGACTGCTTGACTCTCTGACTGGCTATTTCACTGACTGACTGAATGACTAAATGACTGACTGACACTGACTGACTGACTGCTTGACTACCTGACTGACTGCTTGACTGACTAACCGACTGGACAGGACTGACCGACTGACTGACTGACAGACTGACTGAATAAGGCTGACAGACTGACTGACTGACTGAATAAGGCTGACCGACTGACTGACTGCCTGACTGACTGACTGACTGAATGACTGACTGACTGAGTGACCGAGACTGACTGACTGACTGACTGAGACTGGACTGACTGACTGACTGACTGACTGAGACTGACTGACTGCTTTAGTGACTAACTGACTGCACAGGACTGACCGACTGACTGACTGACTGACTGCCTGACTGACTGACTGACTGACTGAATGACTGACTGACTGAGACTAAATGACTGACTGCTTGACTGACTGGCTGAAGGACTAACTGACTGACTGAGTGACTGACTGAATGGACTGACTGACTGAGACTGAATGACTGAGTGCTTGACTGATTGACTGTCAGACTGACTGACTGACTGACTTCGCAAAAGGGAAAAATAAAAAAAAAAGAATTATAAAATTAGAAAAAAATATTTGCATTTAAGATTTCCTTTCCGGCTGGGATTTGAACCTAGGGCGACACTCATGGAAGCCCAACGCTCTCGACAATATACTATCGGATCTCTGTTGATCGGTGTCTTAATTATAATAAAAACAAAAAATGCACCTTGGTAATTATTGATCTAAAATCTTTGAACTCTAAAGGTCGAATGATTAAACTGACTCAGAATTTTCTTCCGTACATAAATAATCGATATTTGCAAAAGAAAGAGAATGAAAAAAAAAAGAATTTTCAAATTAGAAAAGGTATATATACATTGAAGATTTTCGTTCCGGCCGGGACTCGAACCCAGTACCACGCGCAAGGAACCCAACGGTCTAGCCATTAGGCTATCGGAGCTCTGTCGATGGAAGTCTTAAATATAATAAAAACAAAAAATGCACCTTGGTAATTATTGATTCAAACACTTTGAAATTTACAGGTCGAATAATTAAACTGACGCAGAATTTTTCTCCCTACATAAATAATCAATATTCGCAAAAGAGAAAAATTAAAAAAAAAAAGAAGAAGAAATTTCAAATTAGAAACTAAAAGTATACATTGAAGATTTTCGTTCAGGCTGGGACTCGAACCCAGGGCCACTCGCTTGGAAGCCTAACACTCTAGCCATTAGTCTATGGGAGCTCTGTCGGTGAGCGTTTTAAATATAATAAAAACAAAAAATGCACCTTGGTAATTATTGATTCAAACACTTTGAAATTTACAGGTCGAATAATTAAACTGACTAAGAATTTTTCTCCCTACATAATTAATCAATATTCGCAAAAGAGAAAAATTAAAAAAAAAAAAAAAAGGAATTTCAAATTAGAAACTGAAAGTATACATTGAAGATTTTCGTTCAGGCTGGGACTCGAACCCAGGGCCACTCGCTTGGAAGCCTAACACTCTAGCCATTAGTCTATGGGAGCTCTGTCGGTGGGAGTTTTAAATATAATAAAAACAAAAAATGCACCTTGGTAATTGTTTATTTAACCACTTTGAAATCTTCGTGTCGAAAAATTAAACTGACTCAGAATTTTCTTCCCTACATAAATAATCAATAATTGCAAAGGAAAGAAATTGAAAAAAAAAAGAATTTTCAAATTAGAAAAGATATACATTGAAGATATTCGCTCCGGCTGGGACTCGAACCCAGGCCACTCGCTTGGAAGACCAGCGGTCTAGCCATTAGGCTATCGGAGTTCTGTCGAGCGGAGTCTTACTGCCTGACTGATACTGCCTGACTGACAGACTGACTCACTGACTGACTGATACTGACTGACTGACTCACTGACTGACCGAGACTGACTGACTAACTGCCTGACTGACTGAGACTGGACTGACTGACTGACTGACTGACTGACTAACTGACTGACTGAGACTGACTGACTGACTGCTTGACTCTCTGACTGGCTATTTCACTGACTGACTGAATGACTAAATGACTGACTGACACTGACTGACTGACTGCTTGACTACCTGACTGACTGCTTGACTGACTAACTGACTGGACAGGACTGACCGACTGACTGACTGACAGACTGACTGAATAAGGATGACTGACAGACTGACTGAATAAGGCTGACTGACTGACTGACTGACAGACTGACTGAATAAGGCTGACCGACTGACTGACTGCCTGACTGACTGACTGACTGAATGACTGACTGACTGACTGACCGAGACTGACTGACTGACTGACTGAGACTGGACTGGACTGACTGACTGACTGACTGACTGAGACTGACTGACTGCTTTAGTGACTAACTGACTGCACAGGACTGACCGACTGACTGACTGACTGACTGCCTGACTGACTGACTGACTGAATGACTGACTGACTGAGACTAAATGACTGACTGCTTGACTGACTGGCTGAAGGACTAACTGACTGACTGAGTGACTGACTGACTGGACTGACTGACTGAGACTGAATGACTGAGTGCTTGACTGATTGACTGTCAGACTGACTGACTGACTTCGCAAAAGGGAAAAATAAAAAAAAAGAATTATAAAATTAGAAAAAAATATTTGCATTTAAGATTTCCTTTCCGGCTGGGATTTGAACCCAGGGCGACACTCATGGAAGCCCAACGCTCTCGCCAATATACTATCGGATCTCTGTTGATCGGTGTCTTAATTATAATAAAAACAAAAAATGCACCTTGGTAATTATTGATCTAAAATCTTTGAAATCTAAAGGTCGAATGATTAAACTGACTCAGAATTTTCTTCCGTACATAAATAATCGATATTTGCAAAAGAAAGAAAATGAAAAAAAAAAGAATTTTCAAATTAGAAAAGGTATATATACATTGAAGATTTTCGTTCCGGCCGGGACTCGAACCCAGTACCACGCGCTAGGAACCCAACGGTCTAGCCATCAGGCTATCGGAGCTCTGTCGATGGAAGTCTTAAATATAATAAAAACAAAAAATGCACCTTGGTAATTATTGATTCAAACACTTTGAAATTTACAGGTCGAATAATTAAACTGACTCAGAATTTTTCTCCCTACATAAATAATCAATATTCGCAAAAGAGAAAAATTAAAAAAAAAGAAGAAGAAATTTCAAATTAGAAACTAAAAGTATACATTGAAGATTTTCGTTCAGGCTGGGACTCGAACCCAGGGCCACTCGCTTGGAAGCCTAACACTCTAGCCATTAGTCTATGGGAGCTCTGTCGGTGGGAGTTTTAAATATAATAAAAACAAAAAATGCACCTTGGTAATTGTTTATTTAAACACTTTGAAATCTTCGTGTCGAAAAATTAAACTGACTCAGAATTTTCTTCCCTACATAAATAATCAATAATTGCAAAGGAAAGAAATTGAAAAAAAAAAAGAATTTTCAAATTAGAAAAGAAATATATACATTGAAGATATTCGCTCCGGCTGGGACTCAAACCCAGGCCACTCGCTTGGAAGACCAGCGGTCTAGCCATTAGGCTATCGGAGTTCTGTCGAGCGGAGTCTTACTGCCTGACTGATACTGCCTGACTGACAGACTGACTCACTGACTGACTGATACTGCCTGACTGACAGACTGACTCACTGACTGACTGATACTGACTGACTGACTCACTGACTGACCGAGACTGACTGACTAACTGCCTGACAGACTGAGACTGGACTGACTGACTGACTGACTGACTGACTGACTAACTGACTGACTGAGACTGACTGACTGACTGCTTGACTCTCTGACTGGCTATTTCACTGACTGACTGAATGACTAAATGACTGACTGACACTGACTGACTGACTGCTTGACTACCTGACTGACTGCTTGACTGACTAACTGACTGGACAGGACTGACCGACTGACTGACTGACAGACTGACTGAATAAGGATGACTGACAGACAGACTGAATAAGGCTGACTGACTGACTGACTGACAGACTGACTGAATAAGGCTGACCGACTGACTGACTGCCTGACTGACTGACTGACTGACTGAATGACTGACTGACTGACTGACCGAGACTGACTGACTGACTGACTGAGACTGGACTGGACTGACTGACTGACTGCTTTAGTGACTAACTGACTGCACAGGACTGACCGACTGACTGACTGACTGACTGCCTGACTGACTGACTGACTGAATGACTGACTGACTGAGACTAAATGACTGACTGCTTGACTGACTGGCTGAAGGACTAACTGACTGACTGAGTGACTGACTGACTGACTGAGACTGAGTGACTGAGTGCTTGACTGATTGACTGTCAGACTGACTGACTGACTTCGCAAAAGGGAAAAATAAAAAAAAAGAATTATAAAATTAGAAAAAAATATTTGCATTTAAGATTTCCTTTCCGGCTGGGATTTGAACCCAGGGCGACACTCATGGAAGCCCAACGCTCTCGCCAATATACTATCGGATCTCTGTTGATCGGTGTCTTAATTATAATAAAAACAAAAAATGCACCTTGGTAATTATTGATCTAAAATCTTTGAAATCTAAAGGTCGAATGATTAAACTGACTCAGAATTTTCTTCCGTACATAAATAATCGATATTTGCAAAAGAAAGAAAATGAAAAAAAAAAAAGAATTTTCAAATTAGAAAAGGTATATATACATTGAAGATTTTCGTTCCGGCCGGGACTCGAACCCAGTACCACGCGCTAGGAACCCAACGGTCTAGCCATTAGGCTATCGGAGCTCTGTCGATGGAAGTCTTAAATATAATAAAAACAAAAAATGCACCTTGGTAATTATTGATTCAAACACTTTGAAATTTACAGGTCGAATAATTAAACTGACTCAGAATTTTTCTCCCTACATAAATAATCAATATTCGCAAAAGAGAAAAATTAAAAAAAAAAAAAAGAAGAAGAAATTTCAAATTAGAAACTAAAAGTATACATTGAAGATTTTCGTTCAGGCTGGGACTCGAACCCAGGGCCACTCGCTTGGAAGCCTAACACTCTAGCCATTAGTCTATGGGAGCTCTGTCGGTGGGAGTTTTAAATATAATAAAAACAAAAAATGCACCTTGGTAATTGTTTATTTAAACACTTTGAAATCTTCGTGTCAAAAAATTAAACTGACTCAGAATTTTCTTCCCTACATAATTAATCAATAATTGCAAAGGAAAGAAATTGAAAAAAAAAGAATTTTCAAATTAGAAAAGAAATATATACATTGAAGATATTCGCTCCGGCTGGGACTCGAACCCAGGCCACTCGCTTGGAAGACCAGCGGTCTAGCCATTAGGCTATCGGAGTTCTGTCGAGCGGAGTCTTACTGCCTGACTGATACTGCCTGACTGACAGACTGACTCACTGACTGACTGATACTGACTGACTGACTCACTGACTGACCGAGACTGACTGACTAACTGCCTGACTGACTGAGACTGGACTGACTGACTGACTGACTGACTAACTGACTGACTGAGACTGACTGACTGACTGCTTGACTCTCTGACTGGCTATTTCACTGACTGACTGAATGACTAAATGACTGACTGACACTGACTGACTGACTGCTTGACTACCTGACTGACTGCTTGACTGACTAACTGACTGGACAGGACTGACCGACTGACAGACTGACAGACTGACTGAATAAGGATGACTGACAGACTGACTGAATAAGGCTGACTGACTGACTGACTGACAGACTGACAGAATAAGGCTGACCGACTGACTGACTGCCTGACTGACTGACTGACTGACTGAATGACTGACTGACTGACCGAGACTGACTGACTGACTGACTGAGACTGGACTGGACTGACTGACTGACTGACTGACTGAGACTGACTGACTGCTTTAGTGACTAACTGACTGCACAGGACTGACCGACTGACTGACTGACTGACTGCCTGACTGACTGACTGACTGAATGACTGACTGACTGAGACTAAATGACTGACTGCTTGACTGACTGGCTGAAGGACTAACTGACTGACTGAGTGACTGACTGACTGAGACTGAATGACTGAGTGCTTGACTGATTGACTGTCAGACTGACTGACTGACTTCGCAAAAGGGAAAAATAAAAAAAAAGAATTATAAAATTAGAAAAAAATATTTGCATTTAAGATTTCCTTTCCGGCCAGGACTCGAACCCAGTACCACGCGCTAGGAACCCAACGGTCTAGCCATTAGGCTATCGGAGCTCTGTCGATGGAAGTCTTAAATATAATAAAAACAAAAAATGCACCTTGGTAATTATTGATTCAAACACTTTGAAATTTACAGGTCGAATAATTAAACTGACTCAGAATTTTTCTCCCTACATAAATAATCAATATTCGCAAAAGAGAAAAATTAAAAAAAAAAAAAAGAAGAAATTTCAAATTAGAAACTAAAAGTATACATTGAAGATTTTCGTTCAGGCTGGGACTCGAACCCAGGGCCACTCGCTTGGAAGCCTAACACTCTAGCCATTAGTCTATGGGAGCTCTGTCGGTGGGAGTTTTAAATATAATAAAAACAAAAAATGCACCTTGGTAATTGTTTATTTAAACACTTTGAAATCTTCGTGTCGAAAAATTAAACTGACTCAGAATTTTCTTCCCTACATAAATAATCAATAATTGCAAAGGAAAGAAATTGAAAAAAAAAAGAATTTTTAAATTAGAAAAGAAATATATACATTGAAGATATTTGCTCCGGCTGGGACTCGAACCCAGGCCACTCGCTTGGAAGACCAGCGGTCTAGCCATTAGGCTATCGGAGTTCTGTCGAGCGGAGTCTTACTGCCAGACTGATACTGCCTAACTGACAGACTGACTCACTGACTGACTGATACTGACTGACTGACTCACTGACTGACCGAGACTGACTGACTAACTGCCTGACTGACTGAGACTGGACTGACTGACTGACTGACTGACTGACTGACTGACTAACTGACTGACTGAGACTGACTGACTGACTGCTTGACTCTCTGACTGGCTATTTCACTGACTGACTGAATGACTAAATGACTGACTGACACTGACTGACTGACTGCTTGACTACCTGACTGACTGCTTGACTGACTAACTGACTGGACAGGACTGACCGACTGACTGACTGACAGACTGACTGAATAAGGATGACTGACAGACTGACTGAATAAGGCTGACTGACTGACTGACTGACAGACTGACTGAATAAGGCTGACCGACTGACTGACTGCCTGACTGACTGACTGACTGAATGACTGACTGACTGACTGACCGAGACTGACTGACTGACTGACCGAGACTGACTGACTGACTGACTGACTGACTGACTGACTGAGACTGACTGACTGCTTTAGTGACTAACTGACTGCACAGGACTGACCGGCTGACTGACTGACTGACTGCCTGACTGACTGACTGACTGAATGACTGACTGACTGAGACTAAATGACTGACTGCTTGACTGACTGGCTGAAGGACTAACTGACTGACTGAGTGACTGACTGACTGACACTGAATGACTGAGTGCTTGACTGATTGACTGAGTGCTTGACTGATTGACTTCGCAAAAGGGAAAAATAAAAAAAAAAGAATTATAAAATTAGAAAAAAATATTTGCATTTAAGATTTCCCTTCCGGCCGGGACTCGAACCCATTACCACGCGCTAGGAACCCAACGGTCTAGCCATTAGGCTATCGGAGCTCTGTCGATGGAAGTCTTAAATATAATAAAAACAAAAAATGCACCTTGGTATTTATTGATTCAAACACTTTGAAATTTACAGGTCAAATAATTAAACTGACTCAGAATTTTTCTCCCTACATAAATAATCAATATTCGCAAAAGAGAAAAATTAAAAAAAAAAGAAGAAGAAATTTTAAATTAGAAACTAAAAGTATACATTGAAGATTTTCGTTCAGGCTGGGACTCGAACCCAGGGCCACTCGCTTGGAAGCCTAACACTCTAGCCATTAGTCTATGGGAACTCTGTCGGTGGGAGTTTTAAATATAATAAAAACAAAAAATGCACCTTGGTAATTGTTTATTTAAACACTTTGAAATCTTCGTGTCGAAAAATTAAACTGACTCAGAATTTTCTTCCCTACATAAATAATCAATAATTGCAAAGGAAAGAAATTGAAAAAAAAAGAATTTTCAAATTAGAAACTAAAAATATGGATTGAAAATTTTCGTTCCGGCTGGGGCTCGAACCCAGGGCCACACGCTTGGAAGCCCAACGGGCTAGCAATTAGGCTATCGGAGCTCTGTCGGTCGGAGTCTTACTGCCTGACTGACAGATTGACTGACTGACTGATACTGACTGACCCACTCACTGACTGACCGAGACTGACTGACTGACTGCCTAACTGACTGACTGAGTGACTGGCTGACTGACTGGACTGGACTGGACTGACTAACTGACTTACTGACTGACGGAATGACAAACTGACTGACTGCTTGACTGACTGACTGACTGACTGAAGGAGACTGATTGATTGACTGACTGACTGACTGACTGCCTGACAGACTGAATGCCTGACTGACTGACTGACTGAGTGACTTACTGACTGACTAGACTGGACTGACTGACCGACTGACTGAATGACTGACTACTGACTGACTGAGACTGACTGACGGACTGCCTGACTGACTGACGGACTGGAGTGGACTGACCGACGGACTGACTGACAGACTTCGCAAAAGAGAAAAATTTAAAAAAAAGAATAATCAAATTAGAAAAAAAAATATGCATTGAAGATTTTCGTTCCGGCTGGGACTCGAACCCAGGGCCACTCGTATAGTAGCCCAAAGCTCTCGCCAATAGGCTGTCGGATCTCTGACGGTCGGTATCTTAATTATAATAAAAACAAAAAATGCACCTTGGTAATTATTAATTCAAACACTTTGAAATCTACAGGTCGAATAATTAAACTGACTCACAATTTTCTTCCCTACATAAATAATAAATATTTGCAAAAGAGAAAAATTAAAAAAAAAAAAGAGTTTTCAAATTAGAAACTAAAAATATGGATTGAAAATTTTCGTTCGCGCTGGGACTCGAACCCAGAGCCACACGCTTGGAAGCCCAGCGGGCTAGCAATTAGGCTATCGGATCTCTGTCTGTCGGAGTCTTACTGCCTGACTGAGACTGCCTGACTGACAGATTGACTGACTGACTGACTGATACTGACTGAATTACTGATACTAACTGACTGACTGATACTGACAGACTGACCGACTCACTGACTGACCGAGACTGACTGACTGACTGCCTGACTGCCTAACTGACTGACTGAGTGAATGGCTGACTGACTGGACTGGACTGGATTGGACTGGACTGGACTGACTAACTGACTTACTGACTGACTGAATGACAAACTGACTGACTGCTTGACTGACTGACTGAAGGAGACTGATTGATTGACTGACTGACTGACTGACTGCCTGACAGACTGAATGCCTGACTGACTGACTGACTGAGTGACTTACTGACTGACTGGACTGGACTGACTGACCGACTGACTGAATGACTGACTGACTGACTGAGACTGACTGACGGACTGCCTGACTGACTGACGGACTGGACTGGACTGACCGACGGACTGACTGACAGACTTCGCAAAAGAGAAAAATAAAAAAAAGAATAATCAAATTAGAAAAAAAAATATACATTGAAGTTTTTCGTTCCGGCTGGGACTGGAACCCAGGGCCACTCGTAAAGAAGCCCAAAGCTCTCGCCAATAGGCTGTCGGATCTCTGACGGTCGGTATCTTAATTATAATAAAAACAAAAAATGCACCTTGGTAATTATTAATTCAAACACTTTGAAATCTACAGGTCGAATAATTAAACTGACTCAGAATTTTCTTCCCGACATAAATAATCAATATTCGCAAAAGAGAAAAATTTAAAAAAAAAAAGAATTTTCAAATTAGAAAAGAAATATATACATTGAATATATTCGTTCCGGCTGGGACTCGAACCCAGGGCCACTCGTATAGAAGCCCAAAGTTCTCGACAATAGGCTGTCGGATCTCTGACGGTCGGTATCTTAATTATAATTAAAACAAAAAATGCACCTTGGTAATTATTAATTCAAACACTTTAAAATCTACAGGTCGAATAATTAAACTGACTCAGAATTTTCTTCCCTACATAAATAATCAATATTCGCAAAAGAGAAAAATTTAAAAAAAAAGAATTTTCAAATTAGAAACTAAAAATATGGATTGAAAATTTTCGTTCCCGCTGGGACTTGAACCCAGGGCCACACGCTTGGAAGCCCAACGGGCTAGCAATTAGGCTATCGGAGCTCTGTCGGTCGGAGTCTTACTGCCTGACTGACAGACTGACTCACTGACTGACTGATACTGACTGACTGACTCACTGACTGACCGAAACTGACTGACTAACTGCCTGACTGACTGAGACTGGACTGACTGACTGACTGACTGACTGACTGACTAACTGACTGACTGAGACTGACTGACTGACTGCTTGACTCTCTGACTGGCTATTTCACTGACTGACTGAATGACTAAATGACTGACTGACACTGACTGACTGACTGCTTGACTACCTGACTGACTGCTTGACTGACAAACTGACTGGACAGGACTGACCGACTGACTGACTGACAGACTGACTGAATAAGGATGACTGACAGACTGACTGAATAAGGCTGACTGACTGACTGACTGACAGACTGACTGAATAAGGCTGACCGACTGACTGACTGCCTGACTGACTGACTGACTGAATGACTGACTGACTGACTGACCGAGACTGACTGACTGACTGACTGAGACTGGACTGGACTGACTGACTGACTGACTGACTGACTGAGACTGACTGACTGCTTTAGTGACTAACTGACTGCACAGGACTGACCGACTGACTGACTGACTGACTGCCTGACTGACTGACTGACTGAGACTAAATGACTGACTGCTTGACTGACTGGCTGAAGGACTGACTGACTGACTGAGTGACTGACTGACTGGACTGACTGACTGAGACTGAATGACTGAGTGCTTGACTGATTGACTGTCAGACTGACTGACTGACTTCGCAAAAGGAAAAATAAAAAAAAAAGAATTATAAAATTAGAAAAAAATACTTGCATTTAAGATTTCCTTTCCGGCTGGGATTTGAACCCAGGGCGACTCTCATGGAAGCCCAACGCTCTCGCCAATATACTATCGGATCTCTGTTGATCGGTGTCTTAATTATAATAAAAACAAAAAATGCACCTTAGTAATTATTGATCTAAAATCTTTGAAATCTAAAGGTCGAATGATTAAACTGACTCAGAATTTTCTTCCGTACATAAATAATCCATATTTGCAAAAGAAAGAAATTGAAAAAAGAAAGAATCTTCAAATTAGAAGAGAAATATATACATGGAAGATTTTCCTTCCGGCCGGGACTCGAACCCAGTACCACGCGCTTGGAACCCAACGGTCTAGATATTAGGCTATCGGAGCTCTGTCGATGGAAGTCTTAAATATAATAAAAACAAAAAATGCACCTTGGTAATTATTGATTCAAACACTTTGAAATTTACAGGTCGAATAATTAAACTGACTCAGAATTTTTCTCCCTACATAAATAATCATTATTCGCAAAAGAGAAAAATTAAAAAAAAAAGAAGAAGAAATTTCAAATTAGAAACTAAAAGTATACATTGAAGATTTTCGTTCAGGCTGGGACTCGAACCCAGGGCCACTCGCTTGGAAGCCTAACACTCTAGCCATTAGTCTATGGGAGCTCTGTCGGTGGGAGTTTTAAATATAATAAAAACAAAAAATGCACCTTGGTAATTGTTTATTTAAACACTTTGAAATCTTTGTGTCGAAAAATTAAACTGACTCAGAATTTTCTTCCCTACATAAATAATCAATAATTGCAAAGGAAAGAAATTGAAAAAAAAAAGAATTTTCAAATTAGAAAAGAAATATATACATTGAAGATATTCGCTCCGGCTGGGACTCGAACCGAGGCCACTCGCTTGGAAGACCAGCGGTCTAGCCATTAGGCTATCGGAGTTCTGTCGAGCGGAGTCTTACTGCCTGACTGATACTGCCTGACTGACAGACTGACTCACTGACTGACTGATACTGACTGACTGACTCACTGACTGACCGAGACTGACTGACTAACTGCCTGACTGACTGAGACTGGACTGACTGACTGACTGACTGACTAACTGACTGACTGAGACTGACTGACTGACTGCTTGACTCTCTGACTGGCTATTTCACTGACTGACTGAATGACTAAATGACTGACTGACACTGACTGACTGACTGCTTGACTACCTGACTGACTGCTTGACTGACTAACTGACTGGACAGGACTGACCGACTGACAGACTGACAGACTGACTGAATAAGGATGACTGACAGACTGACTGAATAAGGCTGACTGACTGACTGACTGACAGACTGACAGAATAAGGCTGACCGACTGACTGACTGCCTGACTGACTGACTGACTGACTGAATGACTGACTGACTGACCGAGACTGACTGACTGACTGACTGAGACTGGACTGGACTGACTGACTGACTGACTGACTGAGACTGACTGACTGCTTTAGTGACTAACTGACTGCACAGGACTGACCGACTGACTGACTGACTGACTGCCTGACTGACTGACTGACTGAATGACTGACTGACTGAGACTAAATGACTGACTGCTTGACTGACTGGCTGAAGGACTAACTGACTGACTGAGTGACTGACTGACTGAGACTGAATGACTGAGTGCTTGACTGATTGACTGTCAGACTGACTGACTGACTTCGCAAAAGGGAAAAATAAAAAAAAAGAATTATAAAATTAGAAAAAAATATTTGCATTTAAGATTTCCTTTCCGGCCAGGACTCGAACCCAGTACCACGCGCTAGGAACCCAACGGTCTAGCCATTAGGCTATCGGAGCTCTGTCGATGGAAGTCTTAAATATAATAAAAACAAAAAATGCACCTTGGTAATTATTGATTCAAACACTTTGAAATTTACAGGTCGAATAATTAAACTGACTCAGAATTTTTCTCCCTACATAAATAATCAATATTCGCAAAAGAGAAAAATTAAAAAAAAAAAAAAAGAAGAAATTTCAAATTAGAAACTAAAAGTATACATTGAAGATTTTCGTTCAGGCTGGGACTCGAACCCAGGGCCACTCGCTTGGAAGCCTAACACTCTAGCCATTAGTCTATGGGAGCTCTGTCGGTGGGAGTTTTAAATATAATAAAAACAAAAAATGCACCTTGGTAATTGTTTATTTAAACACTTTGAAATCTTCGTGTCGAAAAATTAAACTGACTCAGAATTTTCTTCCCTACATAAATAATCAATAATTGCAAAGGAAAGAAATTGAAAAAAAAAAGAATTTTTAAATTAGAAAAGAAATATATACATTGAAGATATTTGCTCCGGCTGGGACTCGAACCCAGGCCACTCGCTTGGAAGACCAGCGGTCTAGCCATTAGGCTATCGGAGTTCTGTCGTGCGGAGTCTTACTGCCAGACTGATACTGCCTAACTGACAGACTGACTCACTGACTGACTGATACTGACTGACTGACTCACTGACTGACCGAGACTGACTGACTAACTGCCTGACTGACTGAGACTGGACTGACTGACTGACTGACTGACTGACTGACTGACTAACTGACTGACTGAGACTGACTGACTGACTGCTTGACTCTCTGACTGGCTATTTCACTGACTGACTGAATGACTAAATGACTGACTGACACTGACTGACTGACTGCTTGACTACCTGACTGACTGCTTGACTGACTAACTGACTGGACAGGACTGACCGACTGACTGACTGACAGACTGACTGAATAAGGATGACTGACAGACTGACTGAATAAGGCTGACTGACTGACTGACTGACAGACTGACTGAATAAGGCTGACCGACTGACTGACTGCCTGACTGACTGACTGACTGAATGACTGACTGACTGACTGACCGAGACTGACTGACTGACTGACCGAGACTGACTGACTGACTGACTGACTGACTGACTGACTGAGACTGACTGACTGCTTTAGTGACTAACTGACTGCACAGGACTGACCGGCTGACTGACTGACTGACTGCCTGACTGACTGACTGACTGAATGACTGACTGACTGAGACTAAATGACTGACTGCTTGACTGACTGGCTGAAGGACTAACTGACTGACTGAGTGACTGACTGACTGACACTGAATGACTGAGTGCTTGACTGATTGACTGAGTGCTTGACTGATTGACTGTCAGACTGACTGACTGACTTCGCAAAAGGGAAAAATAAAAAAAAAAGAATTATAAAATTAGAAAAAAATATTTGCATTTAAGATTTCCCTTCCGGCCGGGACTCGAACCCATTACCACGCGCTAGGAACCCAACGGTCTAGCCATTAGGCTATCGGAGCTCTGTCGATGGAAGTCTTAAATATAATAAAAACAAAAAATGCACCTTGGTATTTATTGATTCAAACACTTTGAAATTTACAGGTCAAATAATTAAACTGACTCAGAATTTTTCTCCCTACATAAATAATCAATATTCGCAAAAGAGAAAAATTAAAAAAAAAAGAAGAAGAAATTTTAAATTAGAAACTAAAAGTATACATTGAAGATTTTCGTTCAGGCTGGGACTCGAACCCAGGGCCACTCGCTTGGAAGCCTAACACTCTAGCCATTAGTCTATGGGAACTCTGTCGGTGGGAGTTTTAAATATAATAAAAACAAAAAATGCACCTTGGTAATTGTTTATTTAAACACTTTGAAATCTTCGTGTCGAAAAATTAAACTGACTCAGAATTTTCTTCCCTACATAAATAATCAATAATTGCAAAGGAAAGAAATTGAAAAAAAAAGAATTTTCAAATTAGAAACTAAAAATATGGATTGAAAATTTTCGTTCCGGCTGGGGCTCGAACCCAGGGCCACACGCTTGGAAGCCCAACGGGCTAGCAATTAGGCTATCGGAGCTCTGTCGGTCGGAGTCTTACTGCCTGACTGACAGATTGACTGACTGACTGATACTGACTGACCCACTCACTGACTGACCGAGACTGACTGACTGACTGCCTAACTGACTGACTGAGTGACTGGCTGACTGACTGGACTGGACTGGACTGACTAACTGACTTACTGACTGACGGAATGACAAACTGACTGACTGCTTGACTGACTGACTGACTGACTGAAGGAGACTGATTGATTGACTGACTGACTGACTGACTGCCTGACAGACTGAATGCCTGACTGACTGACTGACTGAGTGACTTACTGACTGACTAGACTGGACTGACTGACCGACTGACTGAATGACTGACTACTGACTGACTGAGACTGACTGACGGACTGCCTGACTGACTGACGGACTGGAGTGGACTGACCGACGGACTGACTGACAGACTTCGCAAAAGAGAAAAATTTAAAAAAAAGAATAATCAAATTAGAAAAAAAAATATGCATTGAAGATTTTCGTTCCGGCTGGGACTCGAACCCAGGGCCACTCGTATAGTAGCCCAAAGCTCTCGCCAATAGGCTGTCGGATCTCTGACGGTCGGTATCTTAATTATAATAAAAACAAAAAATGCACCTTGGTAATTATTAATTCAAACACTTTGAAATCTACAGGTCGAATAATTAAACTGACTCACAATTTTCTTCCCTACATAAATAATAAATATTTGCAAAAGAGAAAAATTAAAAAAAAAAAAGAGTTTTCAAATTAGAAACTAAAAATATGGATTGAAAATTTTCGTTCGCGCTGGGACTCGAACCCAGAGCCACACGCTTGGAAGCCCAGCGGGCTAGCAATTAGGCTATCGGATCTCTGTCTGTCGGAGTCTTACTGCCTGACTGAGACTGCCTGACTGACAGATTGACTGACTGACTGACTGATACTGACTGAATTACTGATACTAACTGACTGACTGATACTGACAGACTGACCGACTCACTGACTGACCGAGACTGACTGACTGACAGCCTGACTGCCTAACTGACTGACTGAGTGAATGGCTGACTGACTGGACTGGACTGGATTGGACTGGACTGGACTGACTAACTGACTTACTGACTGACTGAATGACAAACTGACTGACTGCTTGACTGACTGACTGAAGGAGACTGATTGATTGACTGACTGACTGACTGACTGCCTGACAGACTGAATGCCTGACTGACTGACTGACTGAGTGACTTACTGACTGACTGGACTGGACTGACTGACCGACTGACTGAATGACTGACTGACTGACTGAGACTGACTGACGGACTGCCTGACTGACTGACGGACTGGACTGGACTGACCGACGGACTGACTGACAGACTTCGCAAAAGAGAAAAATAAAAAAAGAATAATCAAATTAGAAAAAAAAATATACATTGAAGTTTTTCGTTCCGGCTGGGACTGGAACCCAGGGCCACTCGTAAAGAAGCCCAAAGCTCTCGCCAATAGGCTGTCGGATCTCTGACGGTCGGTATCTTAATTATAATAAAAACAAAAAATGCACCTTGGTAATTATTAATTCAAACACTTTGAAATCTACAGGTCGAATAATTAAACTGACTCAGAATTTTCTTCCCGACATAAATAATCAATATTCGCAAAAGAGAAAAATTTAAAAAAAAAAAGAATTTTCAAATTAGAAAAGAAATATATACATTGAATATATTCGTTCCGGCTGGGACTCGAACCCAGGGCCACTCGTATAGAAGCCCAAAGTTCTCGACAATAGGCTGTCGGATCTCTGACGGTCGGTATCTTAATTATAATTAAAACAAAAAATGCACCTTGGTAATTATTAATTCAAACACTTTAAAATCTACAGGTCGAATAATTAAACTGACTCAGAATTTTCTTCCCTACATAAATAATCAATATTCGCAAAAGAGAAAAATTTAAAAAAAAAGAATTTTCAAATTAGAAACTAAAAATATGGATTGAAAATTTTCGTTCCCGCTGGGACTTGAACCCAGGGCCACACGCTTGGAAGCCCAACGGGCTAGCAATTAGGCTATCGGAGCTCTGTCGGTCGGAGTCTTACTGCCTGACTGACAGACTGACTCACTGACTGACTGATACTGACTGACTGACTCACTGACTGACCGAAACTGACTGACTAACTGCCTGACTGACTGAGACTGGACTGACTGACTGACTGACTGACTGACTGACTAACTGACTGACTGAGACTGACTGACTGACTGCTTGACTCTCTGACTGGCTATTTCACTGACTGACTGAATGACTAAATGACTGACTGACACTGACTGACTGACTGCTTGACTACCTGACTGACTGCTTGACTGACAAACTGACTGGACAGGACTGACCGACTGACTGACTGACAGACTGACTGAATAAGGATGACTGACAGACTGACTGAATAAGGCTGACTGACTGACTGACTGACAGACTGACTGAATAAGGCTGACCGACTGACTGACTGCCTGACTGACTGACTGACTGAATGACTGACTGACTGACTGACCGAGACTGACTGACTGACTGACTGAGACTGGACTGGACTGACTGACTGACTGACTGACTGAGACTGACTGACTGCTTTAGTGACTAACTGACTGCACAGGACTGACCGACTGACTGACTGACTGACTGCCTGACTGACTGACTGACTGAGACTAAATGACTGACTGCTTGACTGACTGGCTGAAGGACTGACTAACTGACTGAGTGACTGACTGACTGGACTGACTGACTGAGACTGAATGACTGAGTGCTTGACTGATTGACTGTCAGACTGACTGACTGACTTCGCAAAAGGAAAAATAAAAAAAAAAGAATTATAAAATTAGAAAAAAATACTTGCATTTAAGATTTCCTTTCCGGCTGGGATTTGAACCCAGGGCGACTCTCATGGAAGCCCAACGCTCTCGCCAATATACTATCGGATCTCTGTTGATCGGTGTCTTAATTATAATAAAAACAAAAAATGCACCTTAGTAATTATTGATCTAAAATCTTTGAAATCTAAAGGTCGAATGATTAAACTGACTCAGAATTTTCTTCCGTACATAAATAATCCATATTTGCAAAAGAAAGAAATTGAAAAAAGAAAGAATCTTCAAATTAGAAGAGAAATATATACATGGAAGATTTTCCTTCCGGCCGGGACTCGAACCCAGTACCACGCGCTTGGAACCCAACGGTCTAGATATTAGGCTATCGGAGCTCTGTCGATGGAAGTCTTAAATATAATAAAAACAAAAAATGCACCTTGGTAATTATTGATTCAAACACTTTGAAATTTACAGGTCGAATAATTAAACTGACTCAGAATTTTTCTCCCTACATAAATAATCATTATTCGCAAAAGAGAAAAATTAAAAAAAAAAGAAGAAGAAATTTCAAATTAGAAACTAAAAGTATACATTGAAGATTTTCGTTCAGGCTGGGACTCGAACCCAGGGCCACTCGCTTGGAAGCCTAACACTCTAGCCATTAGTCTATGGGAGCTCTGTCGGTGGGAGTTTTAAATATAATAAAAACAAAAAATGCACCTTGGTAATTGTTTATTTAAACACTTTGAAATCTTTGTGTCGAAAAATTAAACTGACTCAGAATTTTCTTCCCTACATAAATAATCAATAATTGCAAAGGAAAGAAATTGAAAAAAAAAAGAATTTTCAAATTAGAAAAGAAATATATACATTGAAGATATTCGCTCCGGCTGGGACTCGAACCGAGGCCACTCGCTTGGAAGACCAGCGGTCTAGCCATTAGGCTATCGGAGTTCTGTCGAGCGGAGTCTTACTGCCTGACTGATACTGCCTGACTGACAGACTGACTCACTGACTGACTGATACTGACTGACTGACTCACTGACTGACCGAGACTGACTGACTAACTGCCTGACTGACTGACTGACTGACTGACTGACTAACTGACTGACTGAGACTGACTGACTGACTGCTTGACTCTCTGACTGGCTATTTCACTGACTGACTGAATGACTAAATGACTGACTGACACTGACTGACTGACTGCTTGACTACCTGACTGACTGCTTGACTGACTAACTGACTGGACAGGACTGACCGACTGACTGACTGACAGACTGACTGAATAAGGATGACTGACAGACTGACTGAATAAGGCTGACTGGCTGACTGACTGACTGACTGACTGAATAAGGCTGACCGACTGACTGACTGCCTGACTGACTGACTGACTGAATGACTGACTGACTGACTGACCGAGACTGACTGACTGACTGACTGAGACTGGACTGGACTGACTGACTGACTGACTGAGACTGACTGACTGCTTTAGTGACTAACTGACTGCACAGGACTGACCGACTGACTGACTGACTGACTGCCTGACTGACTGACTGACTGAATGACTGACTGACTGAGACTAAATGACTGACTGCTTGACTGACTGGCTGAAGGACTAACTGACTGACTGACTGAGACTGAATGACTGAGTGCTTGACTGATTGACTGTGAGACTGACTGACTGACTGACTTCGCAAAAGGGAAAAATAAAAAAAAGAATAATAAAATTAGAAAAAAATATTTGCATTTAAGATTTCCTTTCCGGCTGGGATTTGAACCCAGGGCGACACTCATGGAAGCCCAACGCTCTCGCCAATGTACTATCGGATCTCTGTTGATCGGTGTCTTAATTATAATAAAAACAAAAAATGCACCTTAGTAATTATTGATCTAAAATCTTTGAAATCTAAAGGTCGAATGATTAAACTGACTCAGAATTTTCTTCCGTACATAAATAATCCATATTTGCAAAAGAAAGAAATTGAAAAAAAAAAATCTTCAAATTAGAAGAGAAATATATACATGGAAGATTTTCGTTCCGGCCGGGACTCGAACCCAGTACCACGCGCTTGGAACCCAACGGTCTAGCCATTAGGCTATCGGAGCTCTGGCGATGGAAGTCTTAAATATAATAAAAACAAAAAATGCACCTTGGTAATTATTGATTCAAACACTTTGAAATTTACAGGTCGAATAATTAAACTGACTCAGAATTTTTCTCCCTACATAAATAATCAATATTCGCAAAAGAGAAAAATTAAAAAAAAAAAGAAGAAGAAATTTCAAATTAGAAACTAAAAGTATACATTGAGGATTTTCGTTCAGGCTGGGACTCGAACCCAGGGCCACTCGCTTGGAAGCCTAACACTCTAGCCATTAGTCTATGGGAGCTCTGTCGGTGGGAGTTTTAAATATAATAAAAACAAAAAATGCACCTTGGAAATTGTTTATTTAAACACTTTGAAATCTTCGTGTCGAAAAATTAAACTGACTCAGAATTTTCTTCCCTACATAAATAATCAATAATTGCAAAGGAAAGAAATTGAAAAAAAAAGAATTTTCAAATTAGAAAAGAAATATATACATTGAAGATATTCGCTCCGGCTGGGACTCGAACCCAGGCCACTCGCTTGGAAGACCAGCGGTCTAGCCATTAGGCTATCGGAGTTCTGTCGAGCGGAGTCTTACTGCCTGACTGATACTGCCTGACTGACAGACTGACTCACTGACTGACTGATACTGACTGACTGACTCACTGACTGACCGAGACTGACTGACTAACTGCCTGACTGACTGAGACTGGACTGACTGACTGACTGACTGACTGACTGACTAACTGACTGACTGAGACTGACTGACTGACTGCTTGACTCT